>NW_015389909.1:70960-85659 GCF_001527695.2 Protobothrops mucrosquamatus
GTAAAGAAAAAGAATAGCAAAGAGTTGAGGCTATAACTACAGTTTATCAAGAAATTTCAGAGCCAGTGGGAGGTGCAAGGCCTAAGAGATCGGTGACAGCTGACCTTCAAGGAGTGTTTCAGAGGCTCTCTGCCACTAAAGATGGCAAAGTTTCTGACTTGGAATGTTAATGGCTTGAATTCACCACAGAAAAGAAAGAAGATTTTCCATTATTTGAAACAACATAAGAATGATGTGTGTTTGCAAGAAACTCACATTTCTGCAAAGGATCAAAAGTATTTGATTAATTCACGGTTGGGAATACATTTCATAGCATCTGCTCCGCAGAAAAAAGGCGGGGTAGTTATTTATGTGAGACAAGATTTTTTCCCCAAATTAATTGATTCTGATCCGGATGGTAGATATGTGTTTATTGAGCTAGTCTTAAATGAAAGAAGATGTCTTATAATTGGATTATATGGTCCAAATCAACAACAGAAACAGTTTTATAAGCTGATACATCAAAAAATAAATCAATTGGATTATAAATCAGTCATTATGATGGGGGATTGGAATGGAGTTTTAGATTCAAGTAAAGACAAGAAAGGTTCTCTTAAAGCTACAAGTTATTCAATACTGCCTAAAACTTTTTTTGATTTGAAGGATGATCTGGAGTTAAGAGACATTTGGAGAGAACGACATACAGAAGAAAGAGACTTCACTTTTTTCTCGGACAGACATCAATCTCATTCTAGAATTGATTTTTTTTTAATAACCAATGATTTCTTTTCTAGGGTGAAGAACATTAAGATTTTTCCTAGAACATTATCAGATCATAGTCCGGTATGGATGGAATTATGGGCCGGAGATGGGAATAAAAGGACTTGGAGATTAAATGAAAATTTATTTAGATATGAGGGAAATTTGCAGAAATGTAAAGATCAATTGAAAGAATTTTTTTTATTGAATATGTATAAAGGCACCTCAATTTCAATGGTTTGGGATGCTAGTAAAGCTTATATGAGAGGTGCTTTGATTTATATGAATAATGCTTATAGGCGTAAACAAATACAGAAACGAAAAGATTTAGAAGAGGAGATTAAATTAAAAGAAAAGGATTTTATTTTAAATCTATTGGATAATAACTTAAAAGTTTCTATAGCTTTGCTCAGGGAGCAATTTAATAGGTTGATGGCGGATCAGACTGCAACTAATCTGCGTTATATGAAATATAACACATTTTGTAATGCAAATAAACCTGGTAGATGGTTGGCTTACCAACTACGAAAGAAGCAGAAATCAAGAGTTATTGAAAAAATAGATTATAAAGGAAAAGTGACATATCAACAAAAATTAATTAAAAGGAGTTTTTTGGATTTTTATTCAAAATTATATGCCTCTGAAAATATAAAAACTTTAGATATAGAGAATTATTTACACATGTACGACCTAGACTAACAAATTGTCAGAGGGAAAAAATGAATTGTTTGATAACTTCTGATGAAATTAAGGAGGCAATTAAGCAATTAAAAGTTGGTAAGGCTTCAGGCACAGATGGATTAACAGCTATCTATTACAAGATGTTATCTGATGAAATGTTAGAACCATTAAAGGAATTGTTTAATAGCATTTTGCAGGGTGCAGATGTATCTCCATCTTGGAGAACTGCTTTTATATCATTGATTCCAAAAGAGGATCAGGATTTAACTCAACCGAAGAATTATAGACCTATATCTTTATTGAATACAGATTATAAAATATTTTCCAAAATATTGGCAAATAGACTTATGCAAGTGTTGAGACAATTGATTCATAGTGATCAATCTGGATTTATAACTGGGAGATATATGAAGTATAATGTAAGACAAATTGTTAACTTAACTGAGTATTTGGACAAGAATAATCAGATTCCTGCGGCTTTTATATTCTTAGATGCTGAAAAAGCATTTGATCAATTAGATTGGGGTTTTTTACTACGAGTTGTAGAGAGAATGAATTTTGGGGGAAAAATTTTGTTTGCTCTTAAGTCTATTTATCAACAACAATCAGCACAGGTTATAGTTAATGGGGGTTTAACAGAGGCATTTAAAATTGAAAAGGGTACAAGACAAGGGTGTCCGTTATCCCCATTGTTATTTGTGTTAACAATGGAGATTTTATTAATTAAAATTCGTGAATCACCTATAATAAAAGGAATAAATGTGAATAAGAATGATTATAGGTTAAGGGCTTTTGCTGATGACCTGGTGCTGACATTATCTCAGCCAATAGACTTGGTGATTGATTTGGTAGAAATTATTGCTCAGTATGGGAAAGTCTCTGGTTTTAAGGTAAATAATAATAAGACTAAAATATTATCAAAAAACATGTCTATGAAAGATAAAGATGATTTAGTTAAATTGACAGGTTTTGAAATAGTTAAAAAGGTAAAATATTTGGGAATCTATATTACAGCGTCTAATGTTAAATTATATAAAAATAATTATGAGACATTGTGGGTAAAAGTACAAAAGGATTTAACTGATACCTTTTTTAATGTTAATAGAGACGACCCCTCTTAGAGTCGTCATTTTTACTTATAAGAAGGTTTCAAAGAAAAAAACAAAGTTTACTATGGATAAAACTTTTCTCTTCGATTGAACCTCCAAACCGTCTTCCCCTAATTATGTAAATAGACCCGTCCATTTTTTGGTTCTCAGTTCAAATTTTAAAATGTTCTACGTGGGGAAAGGGGAGGACTTAAGGCACCGAATTTAAAATTATATTATGATGCGGTGGCTTTAACATTGATTAGTGACTGGCTTAACTTAACAAATAGAAAGCGGCGTTGTTCTTACCTGAACGCCTTTTCTCAGCAGGGTGGTGTAGAGTCCACAGAATGGTTAATATAGCTTTCCTGGCTTGCAGACTAAGATGAAAAAAGCTTGCCACGCCTCTCTCTGGGTGTGTCTCCCAGTTTTTGGCACATGTCGAGGCGATAAAGGCAGACGCAAGGCTCCAACAAAGGTAAGAATAAAAAGAGGTATAAAAAAACTCATGCCTAGACAAAGATAGCAGGGGGGGATGTGGACTCTACACCACCCTGCTGAGAAAAGGCGTTCAGGTAAGAACGCCGCTTTCTCCAGCAGAGGGTGGTGTAGAGTCCACAGAATGGGACATACCAAAGCCGCTCATGTCCCTGAAGGGAGGGAGTCTAGGCATGCTCGACAGGAGGGACGACTACTTGCTGCAGTACCCGCCTCCCGAAGGCTGCATCTGCAGCAGCAAAACGGTCAATTTTGTAATGCTTAATGAAGGATGAGGGGGACGACCAAGTCGCTGCCCTGCAAACCTCCTCAAGCGAAGCCTGGGTGGACCAGGCTGCAGAAACCGCAGCACTGCGTGTAGAATGAGCAGTAACATGAGAAGGGACTGGAAGTGACTGCGAGGCATAAGCCCTTGTGATACAGGCCCTTATCCATCGTCCTATGGTGGAAGAAGAAACCTTCCTCCCCATAGTAGAAGGATGGAAGGAGATGAACAGGGCTTCCGATTTGCGGAAGGCCGAGGTACGTTTGAGGTAGTAACGTAGAGCCCTGCGCACATCCAAGGTGTGCCACCGTCTCTCCAGACGGTGGGAGGGGTTGGGACAGAAGTTCGGTAGTACTAGCTCTTGAGAACGGTGAAAACCTGTGTTAATCTTTGGAATAAATGTCGGATCTAACCGGAGGACCACCCTGTCCTCGTGGAACAAACAGAGATCCTTCCTGACAGATAGAGCGGCCAGCTCTGAAATCCTCCTGGCCGATGTAATAGCCACCAAAAAGGCAACTTTCAGGGTGAGGAAATGTAAAGAACATGAACCTAAAGGCTCAAAGGGAGAAGAAGTTAGCGCCTGTAAAACCAAGGGCAAATCCCAGGACGGGTAACGATGAGTCGTGGGAGGACCTGTGTTTGCGGCGCCCTTCAGAAAGGCACCAACCGCTGGATGGTGAGAGAGGGAGTCATGGTTCTCACAAGTGAGAACAGTTGACAATGCCGCCACCTGTCTACGTATTGTGCTTACTGACAAACCCCTGTTGAGTCCTTCCAGCAAATATTCCAATATGTGCGGAATAGTGACAGACAGCGGGGATAAATCCTGTGTCTTACACCAGGAGCAGAAATTTCTCCAGGTGGCATCGTAAATCCTGTTGGTAGAAGGGCGTCTAGAGGCCTGCATAACAGATATCACCCCCGAGGAATATGCTAATCTAGATAGACCCTCCCGCTCAAGTGCCAAGCGGCTAGTTGGAGCCACTGAGGGTCCGGATGCCGGAGATTCCCTTGGCTGAGAGCTATTTGGTCCGGAGGGATTCTCCACGGTGGAGAAAGCGATAGATCCACCAGGTCTGCAAACCACGGCCGACGTGGCCAGAATGGAGCAATTAAGATTATCTCCGCTCGCTCCTGCAGGAGCTTGCGAATAGTTGCTGGGAGCAGTGGGAGAGGAGGGAAGGCATAGAGCACGCCCCTGGGCCAATTGCTCCGAAGGGCATCTATCCCTTCCGCCCCCTCCGATCGGAATCTGGAAAAAAACCTTGGGGTCTGACCGTTCGCCAGAGAGGCAAAGAGGTCCAGGACTGGCTGTCCGAACCTGAGGGCTGCCTCCCGGAACAAGGTTGGATCCAGTCTCCATTCTGAATGGTCTATGGTGGCTCTGCTCAGGGAGTCCGCCTGTTGTCTTCCCCCGAAATGTGTTCCACTCTTATGGATTTCAGGGTGGATTCCGCCCAGAGACCCAACGCCATGGCTTCCTGCATGAGGGACCAAGAGTGGGTCCCTCCCTGCTTGTTTATGTGAGCCTTGGCCGTAACGTTGTCCGTCAGGACCAGTACATGCTTCCCCGTGACCAGAGGAGAAAATTTCTGAAGGGCCAGATGAATGGCCCTCAGCTCTAGCCAATTGATGTTGTGGGTCAGTTCTAACTGGGACCACCGGCCCTGAGCCAGGTGATTGTGGATATGAGCCCCCCAGCCGAACAGACTGGCGTCTGTGGTCAAAGTAACCCTGGTCGGTTCCTTGAATAAAGTACCTTTGGATAAGGCGGAAGAAGTCCACCAAAGTAGGGAGAGCCGAGTTTGGTGTGGAATCCTGACCCTTGTCATGGAGGCACTGACGTTGTGTCTCTGATAGGGAAGAAGGAACCACTGGAGACTCCTGGAATGAAGCCTGGCCCACGGAACAATGCCCAGACAAGAAACCATCTTCCCCATGAGTTGCGAAAGACGCACCAAGGGCACCCACTGATCCCTCCGGATTTGGCGTGCCAGTGTTCGAATGCTGGCCTGACGCTCCGGGGAGAGATAAACCTCGCAAAGGTCTGAGTCTATCAGTGCCCCTAGATGGATAAGTCGTTTTGTGGGAGTCGTGTGACTCTTTTTGAAATTTACGGAAAAACCGTGTTCCTGAAGAGTCCAGAGTGTGATCTCCAGATCTGACTTGGCTGAGTGAAGGGACCTGGACAGAACGAGAATGTCGTCTAGGTAACACTGCACTCGCACTGGTCTCATCCGTAGATGAGCCGCCAGTACGGCCAGGATCTTTGTGAAGACCCGGGGGGCTGAGGAGAGACCGAAGGGAAGTGCCCGGTACTGGTAATGCTTGTGAGCGTAGGCGAATCTCAGGAACCTGCGGTGTTCCAGTATGATCGGAATGTGCAGGTAGGCTTCCGTCAAGTCGATGGAAGAGAGGAAGTCTCCTTTTCTGACGCTCACCAGGATGGATTTCAGGGTCTGCATTTTGAATTTCTTGTAAACAAGAAACTGATTGAGACCCTTCAGATCTAAAATGGCCCTCCATCCCCCCGAGGTCTTGGGGACCACGAATAGTATGGAATAGAATCCGGTTCCTACCTGATCTGGAGGAACCCGTTCTATGGCCCTGATGTCCAACAAGTGGGCGATTGCTGTTGACACTAGCGACGCTTTGGAATGATTTTTTTAAACTGGACATTGAAGGAAGCGATCTGGGGGGTAAGATTGAAACTCCAGGGAAAGACCGTGTCTTATGGTCTCCCTGACCCAGGCATCCGTAGTAGTGCCCTCCCAGACGTCGCAAAACAGTGCCAGTCGACCCCCAATGGGATAATCTTCCTTGGCGTCACTTGCACCGCCTGAAAGGTCGTCCGCCTGAGCCCCTGAAGGGACGCTTGGTCTGGGATTGGCCCCTGGCTCCTCCACCCTGGCGGTCCTGGTGGCGATCCTGCCTGGGAAAGTAGGAACGCGAGCCTCTGGGCCAATCCCAGGACTGCCCCGCCCGAAAGGGCTGTCTCCACTCCCAAGAGTCACCCGAACGAAAGGATGACCTACGATAACTTGGTTGAGGTCTCCTATCAAATTTTTTAGAAGGATGGACCAAGATCTTACGCTTGTCCTTGCCTTCAGTAACATGAGGGTCAAGGACAGCGCCAAACAATTTTTTTCCACTGTACTTGGATGTCAAAAGGCGCCACTTCGCCTTAAGGTCCGTACGCCATTGTTTTAGCCAGAGAAGTCTACGTGATGCCACTGTGGCAGCAACAGAACGGGCCGAACATTTAGCCGAATGCAGAGAAGCATCAGCAATGTATTCTGAAGCCGCTATTATCTTACCCAGATTCTGGTGGGCTCTGACCTGGTCAGGTGGAATGAGTGTCTGAAGATCCTTTAGCCACATGATCGCGGCACGGGCAAAGAAGGAGGATGAGGTGGCCGCCCGTATAGCCCAGGCCGAAGATTGATGAGCCCTGCGGCATGAGAATTCAAACCTCTTATCCTCTACCTTTAAGAATTCGGCCATGTCCCCTGGAATGGCGGTGTTGGAAAACAGAGAAGCCAACGGGGCATCCACAGTCGGAACCTCTAAAAGAGATGCAAAGGAAGAGGAGACGTTATAGAGCTTTTTATCTAGATTACTGGGGGGAGGCGTGGAAGCAAGTGACGACCACTGCCTTTCCACCGTGGACCTGAACACCGAAGGACATGGAATCTGATGTTCCTCCTTCACCTTTTCCACAAACAGAGGACTGGTCTCCTGGGCAGAGGAAGTAGAAGGTGTCTCCTCTTGAGCCGAGGTGAGTTTGACCGTGGCTATGGCCTTCAGGAGGATGGACCGGAAAATAGAAGGATCAAAGAGGCCTGAGGATGTCCCCTGCTCAGGAGCTGGATCCTCATCCTCTGATAATATGTTCCCAGTTGACTCAATGTCAAAGGATTCCCCCTCCCCCACCTGTGAAGAAGTTTCTGAAACCTCAGAACGAGGTTCCCTACACCGCCCTTCCTGGGAGGACGGTACTGGTGTAGTGGGGGGGGGGCATGCGCCTGTTCCTGTCCTTGGCCTGCCGATGCCATAAATTGCTTAAAGGCATGGTGCATAAAGGCCTGGAATTGACTCTGGGACCACAATTCCTCTGGATCCCCAGAACTGGCCCCAACTCCAGTTGGGACACGTCTGCTCACTGACGCTTGCTGGGACGGAGAAGATAAGGAGGAGGAATGATGAGGACCAACCTGCTCAGTTTCCCCCAGAGGAGACAGAGGTAGTGGATCATCCTGAGATGATATGAAATGAGGTTCCTGCAAAGGTGTGTCCAATGGGGGGGGGGGGAAAACAATTCAACCCCAGTGGACCTCAGCCTCTGTGCTTTAGAAAATTCTCTCTCCAATGCTAGATGTCTCCTCGAGGCCTCTCGCTCGGCTGTTTTAGACCCATCTTTTGTAGTTAAATGTTTGGTTTTGGCCTTCTTCTTTTTTCCCTCTACTGCTACATCCTCTGATCTGCGTTTTGTTTGAGCAGGAGGAACAGAGGTCTGAGAAGCCTGGGGCGAGGAACTGTCTGCCATTGCGATCTGGGAACTCCTAGGCAGTCGTACCCAGATGTGGGGGAAATTAACACGCAGATCACGCAGTCAGAGATGGAGCTCAACAGATCCTCGCTCTGAACAGCAGACAATGGCAGAAGCAGCCAGACAGCCTTCTAGAACTGTCTGTAAAGGCCCTGTGACAAAAGGCCACTGACTAAATGAGACAGGTGGTCAAAGCTGAGGAAAACTATTCAATCCACTCCTTAGATAAAAATTCAAAAGACAAACCTTGAACAGGACAAGGCAGTCTGGTCCCAATTGTGAACAACACTCGAATTTACAGCGTCTGAAAGAAGTCTTTTCCCCCAAACGGACCTGCTTGCAGGTCAAGGCACCTAGGCAGTACACCGGTTAAATCAGGTAGGCCGTCAAAATGGCTTCCGCCACGTGGCCTTATATTAACGATCCTAATTAGGAGAATAAGATCCTTATATCATAGATTTGATTCCTGTATTATTTAATACTCTCAGTATGAATTTCCTGTGAATCACCTCCCGTGACTACTACAATAGCAGGGCAAAGAGAAGAGCTAGGCCCACACAAAATGGCGACCGCCACGTGGCCCGGTGAAAAAGCGCTCTTCTGAGCATGCGGTAGAAATCTCCCGGCCGCAAGCCTTTTTTCCCCCGCCCCACAGTTGGGGAAAATGAAAGCCCTGGGGAAAGATCTAGTGACGGGGAAGAACTGAACCTATTTTCCTCCCCCCTGTTCCCAGAACTTGCGTTTAGGAGCGCAGCAGCCGCTGCGATCGAGAAAAGCTGAAAGGCCGGTGAGTGTTGGAAGCGGCAAAGGCGAGGCCCTTACGGCGATCCGGAGAGGAATATACCCCACGCGCGTCCGCACGGGAGGAGAAATTCCCACAGCTGATGTCAGCCCTCTGCTGGCCTCAGATCGTGGAGGCTTGCCGTCCGGCACAGCCTCAAAAGGTCCAGCAATCTCCTGCTCGCAAGCCCCGATGGGCCGCAGGGAAGGGAGAAAAAAGGAAAAAAAAATTCCCTTTTACTCAAAGAAGAAAAAAAAAAATTAAAATCCTTATTTTTTGAAACTAGCCAATTAGACCGAGAAGGTATAAATGAATTTTGAAGGAATCCAAAAAAAAACCAAATAGAATTAATTAGAAGAAATCTGGGAGCCTTGCCAAAAAGGTCTGCTTAAGCCCGAAGACTAAGACGAAAACTGGGAGACACACCCAGAGAGAGGCGTGGCAAGCTTTTTTCATCTTAGTCTGCAAGCCAGGAAAGCTATATTAACCATTCTGTGGACTCTACACCACCCTCTGCTGGAGAAATATACTTTCACTTGAGGGATGGGATTTATTATATGGTTGGTATGCTTACTTAATTTATAATAAAAAAGTAGATCAAGCTTTCAAAGCTCATATTTTAAGAAGTGCTTTATTACGAGTATGGAAGAAATATTATTATAGATTAAATTATAAAATTCCTATATGGGCGATTCCAGGACAGGTGATAGAGGGAGTATCTAGAGGAGTCAATTTGGATAATATTACTTATAGGGAATTACTTAGACCGGTAGGAAAGGAATGGCAAATTAAATCTTTAGCAGATTTGAAACAAGAAAATATTGTATATTCTTGGTTTTATTATAATCAATTGTTAATGAGGTGTAATTTAGATCAAAAGGTCGGTATTACTTTGGAGGATGTGAATTTGATTAAACAGATTAAGGACCAATCTCGAGCCCACATAAAGAGAACTTATAATGCTTTGATAGAATTGGATTCGGAAACAGAATTGGTTAAAGATTGTATGATAAAATGGGCTCAGAATATTCAAGAACCGATTTCATTGGATACATGGGAGACAATTTGAGTAAGAAATGTAAAATTTACTCAAGCGCAGAATTTAAGAGAGAATTTTTATAAGATGTTTTATAGATGGCATTTGGATCCTCAAAAATTGTCACGCATGTATCCTAACTTACAGCCCAAATGTTGGAGATGTGGAAGTTTAGATGCAACTTATTTCCATATTTGGTGGACATGTAGGGAGGTAAAAGCATTCTGGATTAAGATTTGGTGGAATACTCAAAATATTTTTAAGAAAAAGATAAAGTTTACACCGCAGTTATTTTTGTTAGGTATTATGGAAGATTTGGATGCCAAAGAAATGAATCTGATGTTGAATCTTATAACAGCTGCAAGATTATTAGTAGCTCAATATTGGAAGACGGATTGCTTGCCTACTGTAGAAGATTGGTCGCTTAAAGTGTCAAATTTAGCGGAAATGGCTAAGATTTCCGCTTATTTGAAGGATCAGTCATATGAAAGATATATTTCGGTCTGGAGAAGATGGATAGATTATATTCAGAAAAAATATGGGACTGAAAAGTTCCATTTGGCTTTTGGGTAAATTTGAGAATATTGTTATTCAATTATCAAATAATTTACAAATATCCATTTAATTATAAAATATTATCAATGTATGATTCTATTATAATTTTGAGTAGTAGTTTTGTTTAATAATTAAGTTGTTTATTTTTTTTTTACATGTGTTTTATTTTAACTTATCTAAATTTATTTTAAAAGGGAGTTAAAGTGTGTTATAGATTTGGTTAGATAATCAGTTGGTTAATGTTATTTAGATTATAATTAATATTTGTAACCCTGTGAACAGCTCTGGGGAGTGGGGGGGGATGGGGGTTGGAGGGGTGGGTAAGGGGGATTTACAATGTAAATTTTATAAAACTTTTAATAAAAAAAAAAATTTGGGTATCCCTTCTACAACACACATAATATTCCAAGAATAACATTCTAATATTTTCACATATATTCCATCTCTTAACTTAATACATCATTAATTAATACCCTTTCTTCTCTTATCATAGATCTCTCTAATTCTTCTGCTATTACAAAATAGTTTTCTATATAAACAGAGTAAAAAAAACAAAAAAAAATCATTTCGGCCTGTTAAGTAAAATTTAACTCTCAACCAAATTAACTATCATATCTAAAACAAACATATTATTACACCAATTATTATCTTACTGCTTTCATTTACTCAATTAGATTGTCAAATCAGTCCAAATTTCTAAAGCCTTTTTGACCCAATAATTAAGATTTTAAATCACATTTTTGAATCTAACTCTGGCTTTTTTTCTATACCAAGCTGGTTTCCGTAATGTCGCATCTATGACATCAAATCTCAGTATTTGAGTACTAATGTTTATCAACAAATCAATCTGATCAAGATTCTCTTCCCCTTCTTCCAGTATCATATAAACAATATAGTCTATTCTATTCCATATTATAATTTCAGCTTGGTTATCCAGGTTGTCATAACTTTCAATCGATCGCGTCTGGCTGCCAATTCCTGTAAATTTTGGCAATGGGAGAACTTCACTTATAGTCATTTTTTGATCTTCAAAGTTCTCCATTTGTACATAGACTTGTGAAATATCCTCCTCTGTAGTAGTTAGTTGATTTATAGAGTAATTATTTAAAGTCTCAATCTGGGGTTTTGGGTCCAGAATTTTTCTAAAGTTCAATTGGTCAGTAAGTTCTTCCATCTCAAATTGTGTACACTGTTGCATATAAGCTTCTTCTCGGCCTGTCAGCTCATAGTCAAGCTGTGGGTAAAAAACTTCTATTTCCATAGTAAAAAAAGTCTTTTAATCTTTTTGTGGAAACTATATTTATTGAGAATCCATATACATCCGCCTCCACAATCTTTAAATCACAAACACAACCCACAGCTGTTTCCAAGCCTTTACCTTTTCTTCTTGTTAATTCCTGAAGTAGTATTCTCCAAACTCCAAGGCAAAGACATAGAATTGCAGTAAATATTTTCACCACAAGATGTCCTCAGTAAGCTATAGAAAGCTTTTCTATGCACGTTAAAAGCCTTTATCTCATTAAGAATGACAACGAAAGAGACAGAAAAAAGCCAATATCTTCAGTATAGTAAGTAAAATAATGCTCTAAATTAGAAATCTCTCCAGGGATGCCCAATATCCAAAAGGTTCAAAATATAATAAGTGCTATTCTGAAGTATTGTTTAAAGTATTTTCCCCCAAACAGACAGAAGCTGCTCTCTTAGAACAGGGAAGTCATCTAAAAAGCAAGCTCTTTGCAGGAAAAATAGTTCAGAATGAAGAGAGGGAGGAAAGGTCTCACCCGGATTCACCACGGTGGTTCTTTATGCTTAGATGATTTTCTGACTTCAGCTGGCACAGCAAAGTGATCGGCCATTTTACTGACCGATCTTCTCCATCGGCCCTACAGAGTTAGCTCGGACTGTAGGGGGAGCCGCCGCTCCACCGCAGCTGAGCAAAAGCCTCCTCGACGGTGGTCGCCCCTCCAGGGTGATTTAAGACCCGCACAAGAGCCTACCGGTAGAGAGAAAGGCAGCCATCGAAGAGCGACAGCTCTTCGTGTGGCTGAAGCTGCCTGATCTGGAAGCGGAAGTCTGATGAGATGTTATTGATGATTGTTCTGATTGATTGAATTTTATTGAAAAATACATTAATTTGAATATATTATATTATTTGAGGGAAATAGAGAGGGAGTTTCTAATGATTTAATCTGAGTTATATATGTATGATTTTGTTTTTGGATGATTGATACCCCATCACCACGTTGTTTCTCAAGCACCTTGTTGTAAAAATAAAAAAACCAATAAAACTTTTTTTTAATAAAAAAAAGGGCCAAGTTGGAAGACCCCTGCCCTAGACAAAAAAGAAAGAAAGAAAAGGGAAAAGACTTCCTATATAAATCAGAAGAAACCGGAGGATCAAGAAGAACAGACTGAAGAGAAGATAAACAGTTGAGGACAACTACATCAAGATGGGAAAATAGAGAGACGATTTGTTACTCCTCTCAAAAAAATGGCGACCGGATGGCTTTTTCTATGTCAAACAATATATATAACAACACAGGGAGATTTATTTGATGACTTAAAAGCATGGACATGGAAGACAATTTGGCAAAGAAAGAAAGCTAGAATAAGACTGAAGAAAATTGGGGCTTTGACCTATCAGTGAGAATTAAAATAGAATATACTCAAATAGATACAATGTGTACTTTGAATACTAGATATTGTTATGAGTTGAGATAAAGAAAACTTTGGTCATTTAAAACTTGGAAGTATAAATATTAACAATTAAATTTGAACACTGATTTGCTTATAAAGGTTAAATGTAAAGGTAATTAAGATATATGTATAAGCTAAAAATCTATTGATGAATGTAATAAATATGTTTTTACCTAGCGGTAATAATAAAAACTATTAGCTTAAATATGAGATAGTGGATATTAAGAGAAAAAGAGAGGAAGTGTTAAATGTTGAAATAAGAGAAATTTTGGTTACTAAATTTAAGGTATTTGGAAATTACCAGAAAATAAGAATGTTATGTTGTATTATTAATTACTTGATGTAAGATGGTGAGAATTCAAATAGATAAGACGTGTATCCTGAACATTAGATTTTGTGGTGAATTGTGATAAAGGGAATTGGGGTTATTTAAAATTTGGAAATTATAAATATTGGACCGGCCCAGGGAGACATGTGGCTGGCTCGGCTGCCCAGGGAGCGGCCCGGGGACAGCCCAGGAAGCGATGCCCCAGACGAGACTGCCGCCTGGAACAAGTAAGCCAGGGGGGCATGCCACCTGCCCCGTGGTCGCTTCGCGGCAGTGCTCCATGGACTCAGAGCCCCCTCCCTCCCCCCGCCACTGACCCTCTGTCTCCGGCTCTGCTGCTGCTTAGCCAACGGTCGCACCGGCTGGGCATCGGAGGGGCTGCTCTCCCTCGGGGCTGCGGTTTGCGGGAGGGCTGGCCCGCTCAGCGGAGGTTCGGGCGGGCCGCTCCCAGTGGGGATCTTGGGGCTTCCCCGCACGGCTCCCCAGCCACGTGGGCCTCAGACGGGGCCAGCCCGGGAAAGGGACTTCCTGGCCGCCCTTATCCCAGGGGGTGGGGCACCCGGGTGCAGGGTCAATCAGGAGCCCTGCGAGGGGGCAAGTCCACATGAGAGAGGGGGGGGAAGTGCAAGTGCCTCTCCCTCTCTCCTTGTCTCTCTCTGCAAATGGCGGAGGAGGCTCCGGAGCCGCAGGAGATGGCTCAAAGAGCCGCATGCGGCTCCGGAGCCACGGGTTGCCGCCCTGTGCCATAGGTGTATACTACAGGCCACCCAACCAAACAGAGGAAATAGATGAACTTTTTGCTAGTCAGCTAACTAAAGTATGTAGGAAGCACATCACAATAGTAATGGGGGACTTTAACTACCCTGACATCAACTGGGAGACAAACTCTGCACCAAGTGGAAGATCAAACAGATTCCTTGCAAACCTAGCAGACAACTTTGTCTCCCAAAAAGTAGAGAAGGGAACTAGGGGATTAGCCATTTTGGATCTAATTCTCACTAACAGAGATGAAATGATAGGTGTTGAAGCCACAGGAACCTTGGGAGGAAGTGAGTTGGTTTGAATTATAACTCTATTATAGGATTAGGTGACTGGACAGAGGAAATGTTTAACCACACCATACAGGCATTTACACAACTCAATAAGGAACAGGGGGAAATACGGGAGGTAGTGGTACAGAATCGTCAAGGATTGGATATGGTACTGGCTGCAAAAGGTGGGGTGTGTGCTTTAGTCCACTCACATTGCTGCACTTTTATAACTGATTATCAAGTTAACAGTTGTTAGGAATAAAATTTTAGAATAAAAAGTAAAGTTAAGTGACACGTACTCTGTAAAATTTCTACACGTAGACAGTAAGATTTCTACACAAAATTTCTACACGTAGACTGCAAGATTTCTACACAATTTCTACATGTACACGTACCTTGTAAGAGTTCTGCACGTAGGCTATAGGATTTCCACACTGAGCTATAGGATT
>NW_015389909.1:87006-88702 GCF_001527695.2 Protobothrops mucrosquamatus
ATCTGGACAAGGGAACATAACCCCCAAGCACAAGGGGCAATTTTGGCAGATATAAAGTTCCCTTTAGTAAGACCAAATTGGGACAATAATAATGCTGCAGATAGACAAAACATGGAAGATATGAGAGTATTATTGATAAGAGGAATAAAAGAAGCTGTCCCAAAAGCACAGAATATGAGTAAAGCCTTAATGATAGAACAAGAAAAAGAAGAATCTCCAGCTGCATTTCTCCAGAGACTGAAGGAAGGAATGAGGAGGTATTTGGGGACTGATCCAGATGACCCAGCAAATACTCCTCTGGTAAAAATATAGTTTGTGGTAAAATCTTGGCCGGATATAAGTAAAAAATTACAAAAGCTGGAAGGATGGACAGGAAAGAGTGTGGATGATTTGTTAAAGGAAGCACAGAAGATATATGTACAAAGAGATGTAGAGAAAGTTAGGCAACAGAATAAAATTATGGTTGCCACAATAAACCAAGTAATAAAACAAAAAGAAAAGGAAAAGGAAACCTGGAACCCATATAAAACAGAGCCAGGAGAAAATAGGTGGACCCCAGAAGTTAAAGGAATATACAGGGGACATGCAAAAAGAGGAAGCTATGGAAGAGGACGTGGCAGCTTTAGAAGAGCAAGTGGACAAAGATGTGACTATAACCAAGAAAGAACTTGTTTTCAATGTGGTATGAAAGGACATTTCAAAAAAGACTATCCCCGTCTCAAGAAAGAACAACAAATTTACAAATTGACCGAAGAAGAGGAAGAACATTTATACTAGGGGTGTCAGGGGCCAAACCTACAACCCCACCGGGAGCCCTTGATAAATTTAAGGGTGGGGCCACACAAAGAAGAAATGATATTTTTAGTAGACATTGGTTTTTTGTTGTAAAATTGAAGCCATTCTGTTGTAAAATATGAAGCCATTCTGTTGGAACAAAGTGATTTAATACTGACCACAGATCATAATACTAACCCTGCTCAATTTTTGTCCAACTTACCCTTGGAAAAGGAAATGGAACCAGAACACTTTTGCTCAGAAGTAATAGATTTACAAACAAAGATTAGGCCTGACTTGCAAGAAGTACCATTGGACAATGCTAAGGAAGTTTTTATTGATGGGTCCTCTAGAGTAGAGGCAGGGTGCAGGAAAAATGGCTATGCTATCATAGATGGGAACAGTAAAAGTCTAATGCAATCTGACTGTCTTCCAACAAATTGGTCAGCCCAAACTTGTGAATTTCATGCTCTAAATCAAGCCCTCACTTTATTAGAAGGGAAAATAGGAAATGTATATACTGATTCTAAATATGCCTTTGGAGTAGTACATACATTTGGGAAAATTTGGCAAGATAGAGGACTGATTAACAGCAAGGGAAAGGAACTGGCTCATGAACATTTAATTATTGAAATCCTGAAATCCTGGACTTCCGGTGGCTCGGCAGCTGCCGAAGGGGGTTGTTTTGACAGCCTCCCGTTCAGGACTGCGTAAAAAGCGCCGAAACAGCTGTTTGGCGCTTTGAAACTTCTCTCCGGGCAAAGGAGAGAAGGAGAGCTTGCTCGTGAGTAGGAGTCGAGTTCCCTAGCCTCCCTGGGTCTTCCCAGCGAGGTGAAGGTGAGAACTCCTCCGGAGCTCTGAGCTTCTCCGCAGATCGGGACGTCTTCGCTGCAAGCGAAGCCAGACGCCGTCTCCACTTCTG
>NW_015389909.1:91966-93382 GCF_001527695.2 Protobothrops mucrosquamatus
AGCCAATAGACTAATGCAAGTAATTAAACAGATTATTCATATGGACCAGTCTGGATTTATAAATGGACGATATATGAAGAACAATGTTAGACAAATTGTGAATGTGTTGGAATATTTGGATAAAAATAATCAAGTCCCGGCGGCCCTTATCTTTTTGGATGCTGAAAAGGCCTTTGACAAATTGGATTGGCAATTTTTGTTACGGCTGGTGGACAGAATGAACTTTGGGGATAGACTTTCTTCAGCATTAAAGGCCATTTATCAACTACAGTTTGCTCAAGTGATTGTTAACGGGGATTTGACAGACTCAATTAAAATTGAGAAAGGAACAAGGCAAGGCTGCCCATTATCCCCGTTATTATTTATCTTGACTTTGGAAATTTTATTAATCAAGATTCGGGAGTCTTTATCGATAAAAGGCATAACTTTGGGCAACAATGCTTATAAACTTAGAGCATTTGCAGATGACTTGGTCTTCACTCTGTCAGATCCAACTGACTCGGCAAGAACTCTGATACAGACATTGATATGTTATGGCAATGTGTCTGGATTTAAAGTAAATAATAATAAGACTAAAATATTAGTTAAAAATATGTTTATGAAAGATATAGAAATTTTAAGTAATGTAACTGGTTTTGAAATAGTTAAAAAAGTGAAATATTTGGGTGTTGATATCACTGCTTCTAATGCTAAATTGTATATGAATAATTATGATAAGTTATGGAAAAAAGTCCAAAAAGATTTGATGGAATGGAAGAAATTACAACTATCACTCTTGGGAAGAATTGCAGCAATAAAAATGAATGTTCTCCCCAAGTTTCTTTTTTTGTTTCAGATGATACCTATCTTAAAAAAGGACTTTTTATTTATTTTAATTTATTTATTTATTTAATTGAATTTTTTTTACCCCGCCCTTCTCCTTGCGGACTCAGGGCGGCTGACAGCCTGATAAAAACAAATACAAAAAATACCCCAATACTATCGTTAAAAAACATAATTAAAATGAAATATTAGATTTGGCCTTTGTTAATTTAAAATTGTTTTTAAAACCCTGCTAAAAATTTCCCCTTAGGCCAGTCCTGCTAGTTGAAATAGCCATGTCTTAAGGGCGCGGCGGAAGGAAGGGAGATCCGGGATCACCCGGATCTCTGGGGGTAGTTCGTTCCAGAGGGTGGGAGCTCCCACCGAGAAGGCCCTCCCCTTGGGGGTCGCCAGCCGGCACTGTCTGGCTGACAGCACCCTGAGGAGACCCACTCTGTGGGAGCGTACCGGCCGATGGGAGGTAATCTGAGGCAGAAGGCGGTCTCGGAGATATCCAGGTCCGATGCCATGGAGCGCTTTGAAGGTGATAATCAACACCTTGAAGCGCACCCGGAAAGCCACCGGCAGCCAGTGCAGCTCGCGCAGCAACGGTGT
>NW_015389910.1:0-1917 GCF_001527695.2 Protobothrops mucrosquamatus
TCCTCCTGCTCCTCCTCCTCCTGGCTTTGGCACTCAGATTACCTCCTGAATCCTTTTATCACAATCCCTTGTGGATTCCCCCCTGATCTTCACCATCCAAATTTGGCAGCAAAATTGTATACATATACAAATGCAGTATATATATATATAAATTGGTTCTCCTTTTTTTCTGTGTTTTTTAGATTTCTGGCAGAAATGTTAATTTAAGCAGCTCATTTTTTTTTCTTGTTCCTTTTTTTTGGCTGGATCTCAGTTGTCAGGAGTCTCCTGCTAGATCCACATTGGCAGTATACATCCACTCCTTCCACTCGTCCACCCGTCAATCATCCCCTTTGGCTCTAGAGGCCCCCTCCCATTCCAGCTTCCTCAAAAAATAAAATGAAGAAAGAGCTCAGATGGGAGGCTGACGATGCTGGTGTTAATTTAATAAAAGGAAACTGCTCCAGGAGGGAGAGACTTAAGTGGGAATGCCATCCGTTTGCTTTCTGTTGGATGATTTACGACGATGTTGTAGGACCTGGCAGACAGACAGATATAGGTATAGATAGATAGATAGATAGATAGATAGATAGATAGATAGATAGATAGATAGATAGATAGATAGATAGATAGATAGATAGATAGATAGATCTAGTTTAATGAAGAGAAGGACGAGGGGGGGCAGGATAGCAGTGTTCCAGTATCTCAGGGGCTGCCCCAAAGAAGAGGGAGTCAAGCTATTCTCCAAAGTGCCTGAAGGACAAGAAGCAATGGATGGAAACTCATCAAGGAGAGAAGCAACCTGGAACTAAGGAGAAACTTCCTGACAGTGAGAACAATTAACCAGTGGAACAACCTGCCTCCAGAAGCTGTGAATGCGCCAACACTGGAAGTTTTTAAGAAGAGACTGGACAGCCATTTGTCTGAAATGGTGTAGGGTTTCCTGCCTTGGACTAGATGACCTCCAAGGTCCCTTCCAACTATTCTATTCTATTCTATTCTATTCTATTCTATTCTATTCTATTCTATTCTATTCTATTCCTGTTCTACTCTACTCCACTCCATTCCACTCCACTCCATTATATTCCATTCCATTCCATTCCATTCTATTTTAAATAAGTTAAGGCGCTTGGCAATTGGACTGCATTTCTAGCCATCCTACGGTCACATGATCGCGTTTCTACGATGGTTTTTGCCAAAACCTGGCATTAACTTTACGGTTTTCAGCAAAGCCGAACCAATAGCGAAGCATTGGTTTGCTTAATGACCCCAGTGTTCCCTTAATGATCATGGGGGGAGGGATGCTCTTTGACCACTGCATTTGCTTAATAAGCACCACAAAAAAAGTTGTAAAATCATATCGGTCACATGGTCGTCAGGCTCCAATCACAGTCCTAAGTGGAGCACCACCTGTATACAACTACTTAGTGCTCTCAAACTTAGCAACTTTAAGGTGTATGGACTTTAAATTCAAGAATTCTCCACCAATATCAGTGGAATTCTGGGAGCTGAAGTCCATCTGTCTTAAGGCATGTTGGCTTGGGGATTCTGGGAGTCAAAATCCACCTATCCTAAACCAAGGCTTTTCAATCTTTTCACCCATTGTACCACTTTTAGGATATGGCAACATCCGAGTACCACCAGTCGCCTAGCAAGGTGTCAAAAGCTTGATGACCCCCCCCCAAAAAAGGAAAAAACTGATGAAGTACAGGTAGTCCTCGACTTACAACAGTTCGCTTAGTGACTGCTCGAAGTTACAATGGCACTGAAAAAAGTGCCCCCCAAGCCACAGCCGAGCAAGACACCTGCCTGCCCACCCGGCGGCGCTCTTCCTCCTGTCCGAGGTTTCCATTGTTGTGAGCATTTCTGTTGAGGATTGGCAGCGGGGGTGGGGTGGGGCTGTTCGGTTTTTATTCCCCCCCCCCCCCGTCTGCTGGG
>NW_015389910.1:5460-7389 GCF_001527695.2 Protobothrops mucrosquamatus
CGGAGGTCTTCTAGTCCAGCCCCCTGCTCAGGCAGGAAACCTTGTACCCATTGTCCAATCTGTTCTTAAAAACGTCCAGCGATGGAGCATTCACAGCTTCTGGAGGCAAGGAGTTCCACTGGTTAATTCTTCTCACTGCCCTTCTCCTTCTCCCTCCTCCATCCTCCCGCTCCTGTTCATTTAGTGACCGTCCAAAGTTGCACTACTGAAAAAAAGGGACCAATGGCCGTTTTTCACACTTGCGACTAGCGTAGCATCCCGGGTGTGTGTGTGTGTGTCACGTGATCAAAACTGAGACCCTCGGCAGCTGACTCCTATTTACGACGGTCGCCGCGTCCGGGGGTCACGTGATTCCTTTTTGTGACCTTAATAACCGTGTTCCTAACTTAACCACCGGGGCAAGGAAGGTCATAAAACGGGGGGACAATCCATCACTTAACACCTGCCTCGCTTAGCAACAGAACCCCTGGGGTCCACTGTGGTCATAAGTCGAGGATCAGCCCTCTTTGCCGGATCCCACCGCCTTACGACGTTTTAGAAACCAAAGCGAGAGAAGGAAAAGAAAAATAAAATAAAACACTCGGCGGAGATAGCTGGGCAGATTAAAATCTTTTTAAAACGCACTTTTATCATTTGGCGGGCGAAAGCTGGCTTGTTTCGATTGTTTTATTCCCAGGCTGCTCTCGGCTATTTGACATTGCATTATCATGATGGCTATTTACTGTCTGAATGCCGTGGCTGGGCATTGTTTTATTGTAATAGCTTTTTCTGGCGTGGCGGATTTATTTTATTCAACGGCCTGTTTAGGGAAACGGCAGGCGCTAAAGTGCTGGGGAGAGGTTTTAAGGTCAATAAATAAAAGAATTAAAGGGGAGAAATTTGCAAACTGCACGGGGGACCGCAGGGAAGGCCCAGCCTGAGCCCCGCCCTCTTGTGGGTCTGGCCACGCCCACTTCGGCCTCTGGCCCCGCCTCTGGAAGCCCCAGGTACATTTCCTGAAAGCAAAATAATCGGCAAGCTTTGGCATTTTATTCACAGGTCTGCGTTTGTAGGCATCAAGCACAGTGTGGTGGCTGGGGGATTCTGGGAGTTGAAGTCCACGGGCTTAATAATAACAATAATAATAATAGTAGTAATAATAATAATAGTAGTAATAATAATAAATAATAATGATAATGATGATGATGATGATGATGATGATGATGATAATAATAATAATAATAATAATAATAATAATAATAATAATAATAATAATAATAATAATAATAATAATAAAGTAGACAATTTTGAGAAAGACTCAAGATCAGAGAAGTTTGAAGATCAGAGAACTCGGCTGCCAAAAAAAAAAAAATCTTGTTTTTGGTTCTTGGGAGTGACAGAGGAAGCCACTAGTTAGGATATAAAAAATAATTGCAAATCCCCCTCCCTTCTAGCACTGATGATGTTACCTAGTTGGGTCATGGAAGGTGTGCAAGCAAAGCATGAAGCTCAGAGAGCACCCAGGACCCCAATCTCCTCCTCGTGCTCCTCCTCCCTCTTTCCTTCTCCTCCTTCTCCTTCTCCTCCCCTCTTTCCTCTTCTCTCCCTCCTCCCTCCTCCTTCTCCTCTTCCTTCCCCCTTTCCTAACCCTCCTTCCTCCTCTCTCCTCCTTCTCCTGCTCCTCCCCCTTTCCCTTCCTCCTCTTCCTCCTCCCTCTCCTCCTCCCTTCTTCTCCTGCTCCTCTCCCCTTTCCCTCCTCTCCTCCTCCTCCTCCTCCTCCTCCTCCACCTCTCTTTCCTCCTCCCTCCTCCCTCTGCTCCTCTCCCTTTCCCTCTCTTCCTTTTCCTCCTCCTCCTCTTCCCCTCTCCTGCTCCTCCCCCCTTTCCCTCATTTCCTCCTCCTCCTCCTCCTCCTCCTCCTCCTCCACTTCCCTTTCCTCTCCTTTTCCTG
>NW_015389910.1:10193-20672 GCF_001527695.2 Protobothrops mucrosquamatus
CCCAGAATTCTCCAGTCAGCAGATGGACTTCGACTCCCAGAATTCCCCAGCCAGCAAGGTTGGACTTCGACTCCCAGAATTCTCCAGTCAGCAGATGGACTTCGACTCCCAGAATTCCCCAGCCAGCAAGGTTGGACTTCGACTCCCAGAATTCTCCAGTCAGCAGATGGACTTCGACTCCCAGAATTCCCCAGCCAGCAAGGGTAGACTTCGACTCCCAGAATTCCCCAGCCAGCAAGGGTGGACTTCGACTCCCAGAATTCTCTAGTCAGCAGATGGACTTCGACTCCCAGAATACCCTAGCAAGCAAGGGTGGACTTTGACTCCCAGAATTCTCCAGTCAGCAGATGGACTTCGACTCCCAGAATTCCCCAGCCAGCAAGGGTAGACTTCGACTCCCAGAATTCTCCAGTCAGCAGATGGACTTCGACTCCCAGAATTCCCCAACCAGCAAGTGGACTTCGACTCCCAGAATTCTCTAGTCAGCAGATGGACTTCGACTCCCAGAATTCCCCAGCCAGCAAGGATGAACTTCGACTTCTAGAATTCTCCACTCGGCAGATAGACTTTGATTCCCAGAATTCCCCAACCAGCAAGGGTGAACTTTGACTCCCAGAATTCTCCAGTCAGCAGATGGACTTCGACTCCCAGAATTCCCCAACCAGCAAGGGTGGACTTCGATTCCCAGATGGACTTCGACTCCCAGAATTCCCCAACCAGCAAGGGTGAACTGATTCCCAGAATTCTCCAATCAGCAGATGGACTTCGACTCCCAGAATTCCCCAACCAGCAAGTGGACTTCGACTCCCAGAATTCCCCAGCCAGCAGATGGACTTCCAGAATTCCCCAGCCAGCAAGGATGGACTTCGACTCCCAGAATTCCCCAGCCAGCAAGGGTGAACTTTGACTCCCAGAATTCTCCACTCTGCAGATGGACTTCGACTCCCAGAATTCCCCAACCAGCAAGTGGACTTCGACTCCCAGAATTCTCTAGTCAGCAGATGGACTTCGACTCCCAGAATTCCCCAGCCAGCATGCCTATCTCAAGGAAGCTTAGTTCTAGAGCAGTGTTTCTCCACCTCAGCAACTTTCAGACATGTGGACTTCAACTCCTAGAATTCAATGGGGAAGCCAGATTCACTTTACAACCGGGTTACTACCTCCACAACTGCAGGGATTCATTTAGCCGCTGTGGCAAGGAAGCTCATACAGTGGGTCAAAATTCACATCACAAGTGCACAAGAGAATAGTTGGGCTCAGTTGTGGTCGCAACCTGAGGACTACCTGTAGTCCAGACACAGTGAGAAGTATGAGCTATTGTAAGGTTACATCAGGGGTAGGCAACCTTGGCTCTTTTATGACTCGTGGACTTCAACTCCCAGAATTCCTGAGCCAGCCATGCTGAGGGGAAAGGGAGAGGTTTCCAAGCTGAGCCATGCTGGCTCAGGAATTCTGGGAGTTGAAGTCCACCAGTCATAAAAGAGCCAAGGTTGCCTACCCCTGCTGTAGTGGGAAAGAAAAATAGGATTTTTTTTCCCCCGCATCCCTCCCCATGCTTTTTCCTTTGGCATCACACAATTCAGGGGTCTTCAAACTTGGCTCTTTTATGACTTGTGGACTTCAACTCCCAGAATTCCTGAGCCAGCCATGCTGAGGGGAAAGGGAGAGGTTTCCAAGCTGAGCCATGCNGATAGATAGATAGATAGATAGATAGATAGATAGATAGATAGATAGATAGATAGATAGATAGATAGATAGATAGATAGATAGATAGATAGATAGATAGATAGATAGATAGATAGATAGATAGACAGACAGACAGACAGACAGACACACCTAGATCAGGGGTAGGCAACCTTGGCTCTTTTATGACTCGTGGACTTCAACTCCCAGAATTCCTGAGCCAGCCATGCTGAGGGGAAAGGGAGAGGTTTCCAAGCTGAGCCATGCTGACTCAGGAATTCTGGGAGTTGAAGTCCACGAGTCATAAAAGGGCCAAGGTTGCCTACCCCTGGCCTAGTTGAAAGTTGATCAGAGAATGGAGAAAGCTGAAGATGGCACAAGCCGTGATGATGTTGTGTCCCCTGTTTGTGCACCATTGTGATTTCCCATCTATTGTCACCTGATGGGCACCCGCCTCCCAGTAAGAGTGATCCTACTGGCAGATCCTCTCTATAAAAGTTGCAACGAGAGAAACACCGACTGCTGAGAAATTAAGTTTAAGGCGAGAATGTCTTTAAATTAAGGACGGCCCTTTGCTTTATAAGTCAAGATACAAACCGAGATAACCTCTTTATTTTCATTTTCCTGTAAAATACATGTAGATCGCTGGGATTTGCTCTTTATTACTCCGACTTTATTACTTGGGTGTAGTTACTATTTCCCTCGTGAAAAGGGTACGGATAAAACTAGGCAAATTTCCAGATGGTTAACAAGATTTCAGTAAAAGGAAAAATCGCCTGGTTGAACAGAATCACATACAGGCATAAATAAAGATGCACAAAGCTTTACACTCCCTCCCAATTTGTTTCTCAACAGTGGTCTCCATAGGGGGCCGAAACGTCAAGCCAGCATTTGGGGGGTAAGGCTGAAGTAGTTACAGATCCTGTTTCGAAATTTTTTCCCTCCATGTCCTCCCTCCATGTCCACATATGACTGGGCAGATCTGAATGTTACAATACGAGGGGTTTTTTTGTTGTTGTTTTTTCAAAATCAAATCTGGACTTCGTGCTAGAATTAATTGGGCCAAAACGTTGGTGCCTGATCTTTTATCCTGTTGTAAGACAGTCAGTTAAAGAGGGAAGGAGGGAGGGAGGGAAGAAAGGAGGGAAGGAAGGAAGGAAGGAAGGAAGGAAGGAAGGAAGGAAGGAAGGAAGGAGATGGGAGAAAAAAAGGAAAGAGAAAAGGAAAGAAGAGAGGGAGGAAGAAGGAAGGAGATGGGAGAAAGAAAGAAAGAAAGAAAGAAAGAAAGAAAGAAAGAAAGAAAGAAAAAAAAAGAAAGAAAGAAAGAAAGAAAGAAAGAAAGAAAGAAAGAAAAGGAAAGGAAAGAGAAAAACAAAGAACAAAAAAAGATGGGAGGGAGGAAGGAAGAAGGAAGGAGATGGGAGAAAGAAAGAAAGAAGGAAAGGAAGAAAGGAAAGGAAAGAGAAAAAGAAAGAACAGAAAAAGAAGAGAGGGGGGAGGAAGAAGGAAGGAGATGGGAGAAAGAAAAAAGAAAGAAAGTGAAAGAAAGAAAAAGAAAGAAAGAAAGAAAGAAAGAAAGAAAGAAAGAAAGAAAGAAAGAAAAGGAAAGAGAAAAACAAAGAACAAAAAAAAGATGGGAGGGAGGAAGGAAGAAGGAAGGAGATGGGAGAAAGAAAAAAGAAAGAAAGTGAAAGAAAGAAAGAAAGAAAGAAAGAAAGAAAGAAAGGGAAAGAGAAAAACAAAGAACAAAAAAAAGATGGGAGGGAGGAAGGAAGAAGGAAGGAGATGGGAGAAAGAAAGAAAGAAGGAAAGGAAGAAAGGAAAGGAAAGGAAAGAGAAAAAGAAAGAACAGAAAAAGGTGGGAGGGAGGGAGGAAGAAGGAAGAAGATGGGAGAAAGAAAGAAAGAAAGAAGGAAGGAAGGAAACAAAGAAAGGAAAGGAAAGAGAAAAAGAAAGAACAGAAAAAGATGGGATGGAGGAAGGAAGAAGGAAGGAGATGGGAGAAAGAAAGGAAAGGAAAGAGAAAAAGAAAGAAGAGAAAAAGAAGGGAGGGAGGGAGGGAGGAAGGAAAGAAACAACAAAAGAACAGAAAAGAAAGAAGGAATGTAGGGAGGGAGGAAAGAAGGGAGGGGGCTGTCTCATTTCTCCTCCTCCTCCTCCTCCTCCTCCTCCTCCTCCTCCTCCTATCATCAGAGCTTCCTCTGAAGAGCTGGGTCTTCATATTACATGTCCAAAATAGGATAATCTGAGCCGCAAGTGAGAATTTGTAGTTGATTTGTTCAATTGGGGTGGATTTCTTGACCATCTGTGGTCTACTCAGGATCTTCTCCAACACCAACGTTCAGAAATCTCAACACTTCTCCTATCCTGCTTCTTTAAGGTCCAACTTTCACTGTCATGGAGGTCATAATGAAGACCGAGACTTGTATGGTAGGTAGGTAGGTAAATAAGTAAGTAAGTAAGTAAGTAAGTGAAGGAAGGAAGGAAGGAAGGAAGGAAGGAAGGAAGGAAGGAAGGAAGGAAGTTTCTCCTTAATTCCAGGTTGCTTCTCTCTTTGATCAGTTTCCAACCATTGTTTCTTCTCCTGCCTTCCGGTGCTTTGGAGAACAGGTTGACCCCCCTCTTCTTTGGAAGACTGCTATCATGTCACCCCTGTTTCTTCTTTTCTCAAGACTAGCCAAACTCAAGTCCTTCAAACGTTCTTCATATGTTTTAGTCTCCAGGCCTTGGATCAACTTACTGTAGTTGCTCTTCTTTGCACTTTTTCCAAGGTCTCAACATCTTTTTTGTAGTATGGTGACCAAAACTGGTTGCAGTATTCCAGGTGTGGTCTTACTAGGGGTTTTATAAAGCGGTACTAATACCTCACGTGATCTTGATTCTATGCCTCTGTTTATACAACCCAGGATTGCATTAGCTTTTTGGGCTGCTGCTGCACACGGCTGCCTCATAGTCAAGAGATCGTCCACTAGGACTCCAAGGTCCCTCTCATAGTTACTATTTTTAAGCCAGGTCTCGCCCAACCTGTACTTGTGCCTTTGGTTTTTCCTGCCTAAATGTAAAACTTTGCTTTTCTCCGCATTAAAACTCATTTTGTTGGATAGGTTCCATTGTTCAAATTTGTCAAGGTCATTTTGGATCCTGAGTTTGTCTTCTGGGGTGTTGGCTACTCCTGCCGGTTTGGTGTCACCTGCGAATTTGATGAGTTCCTCTTCAATTCCCTCATCTAAGTTATTTATGAAGATATTGAAGAGTACTGGGCCGAAGACGGAGCCTTGTGGTACCCCACTGCTTACTTCTCTCCATGTGGATTTAGTACCATTGAGGACTACTCGCTGAGTACAATTTGTCAGCCAGTTACAAATCCATCTGGTGGTGGTGTTGTCTATCCCACTTCTTTCTAGCTTACTAAGCAGCAGATTGTGGTCTACTTTGTCAAATGCCTAACTGAAATCTAAGTATACTATGTCCACAGCATTTCGCTGGTCTACTAGTTTATTCACTTTGTCAAAGAATGATATAAGATTGGTTTGGCATGATCTGTTTTTGACAAACCTGTGCTGGCTACTGGTTATGACTTTGTTTGCTTCCAGTTGTTTGCAGATTTGTTTTTTGATTATCTTTTCCAGGATCTTCCCAGGATCTTTGACCCCTCTTTCAAACCAGCAGTCCTCTCTGACCAAAATGTGGAGCTGAAGGCCTGCCTACCAGCAAAGATGGAAAAGAAGAAGAACTAAAACACACACACACACACACACACACACACACACATATATATAGGTGGTACCTTGCTCAATAGTAGTAACTGTGAGAGGGACCTCGGAGTCCTAGTGGACAATCACTTAAATATGAGCCAGCTGTGTGCTGCACCTGCCCAAAAAGCCAACACAGTGCTAGGCTGCATTAACAGAGAGAGAGAATCAAGATCACGTGAAGTGTTAATACCACTTTACAATGCCTTGGTCACACTTGGAATACTGCATCCAGTTTTGGTCCCCACGATGTAAAAAAGATGCTGAGACTCTAGAAAGAGTACAGAGAAGAGCAACAAAGATGATCAGGGGACTGGAGGCTAAAACATATAAGGAACGGTTGCTGGAATTGGGTATGTCTAATTTAACGAAGAGAAGGACGAGGGGGGACATGATAGCAGTCTTCCAGTATCTCAGGGGCTGCCCCAAAGAAGAGGGAGTCAAGCTATTCTCCAAAGCACCTGAAGGCAGGACAAGAAGCAACGGATGGAAACTAACCAAGGAGAGAAGCAACCTGGAACTAAGGAGAAACTTCCTGACAGTTAGAACAATTAACCAGTGGAACTACCTGCCTCCAGAAGCAGTGAATGCTCCAACACTGGAAGTTTTTAAGAAGAAACTGGACAGCCATTTGTCCGAAATGGTATAGGGTTTCCTGCCTGAGCAGGGGGTTGGACTAGATGACCTCCAAGGTCCCTTCCAACTTTATTATTATTATTATTATTATTATTATTATTATTATTATTATTATTATTATTATTACCATCATTATCAATGTTATTGTCAATATCCTTATAGCATTGCCACAGTATACAGTATTATTAATACCGTTCTCCATAATTATTAATAATATTGCAAACAGCGCAATTATTCCTGTAATTCAAGCCCAATCAAAACTTTATGATCGTCATTGACTAGAAATAATGCTAATATCATTAACCAAAGGGATATTAGCGGATAACGTTGTTATAATCCAAGTGGGGTTTTTTATATATATATATATTACTTTCTACGTTACGATGATACCGCTTCTGCCGATGTTTTTATTGGTTTATTGTCATTTATCGCTTAATGTGGCTGTCTTAATTGTTGATTCGTGACTAAAAGCAATGGGGGGCACTTGCCAAATTCGGGCGTACAGAAATGGAATCGATAAAAAGGAGAATAAAAAATGGCCCATTAATCAATCCACCAGCTGTATAATCTATCCGAGGAAGGCCAAATCAAGAGCGAAATAATCCCGTTTAATTACGTAAATCCCATCTAAGGGTGTGAGAGACACAGTGTGTGCCTCCGAGCCCTCCATATTGCCAAGTTGTCATTTAATGTGACCGAAGGGGGGGGGGGAAATGTTACGGCATAAACGGCCTTTCATTTTTAGTCACAAATTTGCATTTTAAGCCAGTTTTGGCCTCCTGGCTCTCTCTGCTGTGGAACTTCTGATGTGCTTCTCCACAATTAAGGGTGAGTCCGGAGGCTGAGAAATTTGGACACCCTAAATTAAATGGGATGGAGGAATGAAACGAAAAAGGAACAACAGCTGCTCAGAAAAGCCACAAAAAAAAAAGTTTCTCCAGGCTCCTTTGGAAGCAGAAGAACAGAATAACGAGAGAGTTGGAAGGAACCTTGGAGGCCTTCTAGTCCAACCCCCTGCTCAGGCTGGAGACCCTATTACCATTCTAGACAAATAACAGAATCACAGAGTTTGAAAGGGACCTCGGAGGTCTTCTAGTCCAACCCCCTGCTCAAGCAGGAGACACTACTACCATTCTAGACAAATAACAAAATGACAGAGTCGGAAGTGACCTTGGAGGTCTTCTAGTCCAACCCCCTGCTCAGGCAGGAGACCCTATACCATTTCAGACAAATGACTGTCCAGTCTCTTCTTCAAAACTTCCAGTGTTGGAGCATCCACAACTTCTGGAGGCATGAAGTTCCACTGGTTAATCGTTCTCACTGTCAGGATTCCTCAGTCACCCATTGCTATATGAATCTCCATAGCTGTTAAACGAACCCCTCCGTTGTTAAGCAGATCCATTGTCTGCAAAACGGGTGTATTTTGTTAGAAAGTGGAAGTCACTGCGAGTTTTGAGTTAAAAAAATGTCACAGATTGCGATGACGTGAGTGCGGGACACTGCAAATAGCCATCAATGTGGATGGTTGCTGTGGAGCTAGCATGTGACCACGAGGAGAGGCAGGCGTTGGGAGTTCGAATCCAGATCATAAATAGCCCTGGGGAAATGTGTTGTAATTGCAAATGATCATCAAGCCTCCAGTTGTTAAGTCAAGGACTGTCTGTATTGTAATGGTCTATGCCAGGCTTCTTCAAACTTGGCGCTTTTATGACTGGTGGACTTCAACTCCCAGAATTCCTCAGCCAGCACGGGGGAACTATGGCTCCTTCATGACTTGTGGACTTCAACTCCCAGAATTCCTCAGCCAGCTTGCCTGGCTGAGGAATTCTGGGAGTTGAAGTCCGCAAATCATAAATGGGCCAAGTTTGAAGACCCCTGGTCTATGCACATAGCCTTGGGAAACAGGACAAAGAGTCGCAGCCTAGACAATTGTTAGGAAAAAGATATTGTGTTTCCCTGAAAGTAAGGCCTACCCCGAAAATAAGCCCTAGTTTTGGGACAAGACACACACCTACAAATCAAGCTAGGGCAGAGGTGGGGGGTGTGGAGCTGTCCCACCCACCCTGCACCCACTTACCTGGCAGCCAGGCCTCTCCTCGCCGGCCCACTTCTTCTTCTGCAGCCTCTTCTGCAGCCAGACCTGCATTTCTCAGTCAGAGGCCTTTCCAGAAGGCCTCTGCAGCCGAGATCCGAGCTATGGATTGAATCCATAGCTCGGTACTCGGTTGCAAAGGACTTCCAGAAAGGCCCGTGACTGCAAAATGCAGGCCGGAATGCAGCTGCAGAGTGAAGCTGCTCCTACGGCAGAAGAAGTAGGCCAGCTGCGCAGGGCTGTCGGTGCAGGAGGTGAGTAAAAAAAGACACACACACACCCGAAAATAAGACCTGGTGCCTCTTTTGGAGGCAAAAATAAAAATAAGACCCAGTCTTATTTTCGGGGAGATAGAGTATGTCAGGCTAGAGGAGAGGGAGGGTGTGGGAAATGTCTGGGAAGGGACCCTCCCTAGTTTCTGGGACTGTAAATGGGGAGGGGAAAGGATGTACTTTCAGACTTGCAAGGTTTTGTTAATGTAACCCAGGGGTAGGCAACCTTGGCTCTTTTATGACTGGTGGACTTCAACTCCCAGAATTCCTGAGCCAGCATGGGGGAAACTATGGCCCCCTCATGACTGGTGGACTTCAACTCCCAGAATTCCTGAGCCGGCATGGCTCAGCTTGGAAACCTCTCCCTTTCCCCTCAGCATGGCTGGCTCAGGAATTCTGGGAGTTGAAGTCCACGAGTCATAAAAGGGCCAAGTTGAAGACCCCTGATCTAGTCTGTCTGTCTGTCTATCTATCTACTAGACCTTGTAAGAAATCCTGTTCAACTGCAGTGAGTATTGTCAGAGCTTCATTTTATTCCTCTTCCCTCCTCATCCTCCTTTTCTTTCATGTTATGACTTTTCGGTACAAACAGGGGGAAAAATTCATGTTGTTTGCTTTTCAACTCTTACGCATTGTTTCCAATATTCTAATCGCTTTGGGCAGTGAGATGGCAGGTGTGTCGATTTAATAAATAAATATAAATATTTGACTTTTCCAGATCAATGCGGTGCCGTTTGCCACTCAGCACATGTAGAAATAGTATAATAACAACAACAACAACAACAACAACAACAACAATAATAATAATAATAATAATAATAATAATAATAATAATAATAATAATAAAGTTGGAAGGGACATTGGAGGTCATCGAGTCCAACCCCCTGCTCAGGCAGGTAACCTTATACCATTTCGGACAAATGGTTGTCCAGTCTCTTCTTGAAAACTTCCAGTGTTGGAGCATTCACCACTTCTGGAGGCAGGTTGTTCCACTGGTTAATTGTTCTATCTGTCAAGAAGTTTCTCCTTAGTTCTAGGTTGCTTCTCTCCTTGGTTAGTTTCCACCCGTTGCTTCTTGTCCTGCCTTCAGGCGCTTTGGAGAACAGCTTGACTCCCTCTTCTTTTGGGCAGCCCCTGAGATACTGGAAGACTGCTATCCTGTCCCCCCTCGTCCTTCTCTTCGTTAAACTAGACATACCCAATTCCAGCAACCGTTCCTTATATGTTTTAGCCTCCAGTCCCCTGATCATCTTTGTTGCTCTTCTCTGCACTCTTTCCAGAGTCTCAACATATGTACTGTAGGAAGTCAGTCCTAAAGAATGAAATATTTTGGGGAATATTAAAAGAGGCAGGATAGAATATTTCCCCTAAAGGAAGAAACAGAGAAAATTCTTAACAACGGCAGAAATGAGTTCCAGCCTCAAGCAAAAACGTGGGCAGTCTTTAGGGAATTTTGCATCCATTCAGAAAGATTGGGCCACTGTATTCAAAATCAAAGAGCAAACAAACAAGCAACACAATTCAGCAAGCCAAAAGTTGACAAGATGCGCTCAATCACTTAGGAATTGCATTTTCCCTCTTGCCTGTAAAGCCAGCCATGACCCCTACATGACGTAGGAATCTGGCAACAGCCATTAGAATATTAAAGGACATGTCCTTGCACAGGAACGGGCATCTCAAACATAAAACCCCAAAGAAGGTATAAAAACCCACCTGGTTGCTGGTTCTGCTCATCATCAATAAACAGAAACCTCCTTTCTTAAGCAGCCTCCATTTTATTTCCAGCACTTTAGCCTCCATTTTATTTCCAGTGTCTTACTCCCGGCTTGGAACTGGACCTGATTTTTCTTCCAACAATACAAATAGTCTTCTGGTTACAGCCATTCATGCAGTGACCGTTAGACCTTTAAATGACACTGAAAAAAATGGACTCACACCTACGACCGTCACAGCATCCCCACAGTCACTGAATCAAATTTTGGCTGCTTTGCAAGCGGCATATAATTGCGACAGACACACTGTCTGTCTGTCTGTCTGTCTGTCT
>NW_015389910.1:21466-24472 GCF_001527695.2 Protobothrops mucrosquamatus
CCCCCCCCTCTCTCTCTCCCTCTATATATTCCCCCCCCTCTCTCTCTCGTCTGTCTGTCTAGCCCTTATACGCAGAAGAACACCGACATCCCCTAAACTCCGCTGAAGACGTTACCTAGCCTGGGAACAAAACATTGGGAAACCAGCCCACAAACTCAGAAGAAGAACCTCCACCCTCATCCTCCACCCGCGCTTACAGATATTTGCCACCGTTGCAAAAACAGGAATGCTCTTGCAATTATTGATCATCTTCCAACCCTTCGGAGTCCTCCCTTGAAAAGCAACAGGAACATTGGAACAAATTGCCCCCAAAGCAGAAGAACTGGAAAATCAAAAGCAAAGAAGGGGGGAAAAACGGGGTCATTGCAGGAAAAAAAAATCTCTTAATTTTGTCTTTTGGGAGAGAATAGAAGAAGGTGGGGGGAAAGATCTCTCTCTCTCTCTCTCATTCTCTCTCATTCTCTCTCTCTCTCTCTCTCTCATTCTCTCTCTTTCTCATTCTCTTTCTCTCTCATTCTCTCTCTCTCATTCTCTCTCTCATTCTCTCTTTCTCTTTTTCTCTCTCTCTCATTTTCTTTCTCTCTCTTTCCCTCTCTCTTTCTCTTTCTCTTTCTCTCGTTCTCTGTCTCTCTCTTTATCTCTCTCTGTCTCTCTATCATTCTCTCTTTCTCTCTCTTTCTCTCTCTTTCTCTCTCTCTCTCTCTCATTCTCTCTCTTTCTCTCATTCTCTCTCTCATTCTCTCTTTCTCTCTCTTTCTCCCTCTCTCTTTCTCTCTCTCTCTCATTCTCTTTCTCTCTCTCTCTTTCTCTTTCTCTCTCTCTTTCTCTTTCTCTCTTTCTCTCTCTGTCTCTCTCTTTATCTCTCTCTGTCTCTCTCTGTCTCTCTCTCTGTCTCTCTCTCTGTCTCTCTCTCTCTCCTTTCCTCATTTTTTTAAAGGCCATTTTCTTTCCTGCAGTTAAAGAGGCCTCCAGGTACCGTGGGGGGGATGAGGAAATGGCAAAAATTAAAGGTCATTCTTGCAAAAAGGTAATAAGAATCATTAATTTTCAGCAATGAGGCTTTGCGAGATTTGACACGGACACTGCGTGAATTTTTTTGCATGGGACGATTTAATTTTGCTGGAAGGTAGGTAGTCCTTGGCTTATGGCCACGATGGAGGCCAACATTTCTGTCACTAAGCAAGACGGGTGTTAAGTGAGCTGTGCCGCATTTTACGACCTTTTTGAGCCATCACTGTTAAGCGAGTCATTGCAAGTTGTTAAGTGAATCGTATGACCGTTGAGTTATGGTGCAGGTTTGTTGAGTGTATCCAGCAAGTTGTTCTGGCTGAAGGTCTAGAGATGGGAAGGCCTGGAAAAAAAAACCGGAAAAACTGGGGGGGGAAATGGGTTTTTTGTCAGTTTTTTTCCCAAAGTCAGGGTTTTTTTCTTAAAAAATTGGAAAAAAGAAGAAGTGTGGAGTAAATTCTTTTCCAATGATAAATAATACATCTATTCAAACTATATTTTTTAATGAAGAGAAGGACTGGGGGTGACATGATAGCAGTGTTCCAGTATTTGAGGGGCTACCCCAAAGAAGAGGGAGTCAAGCTGTTCTCCAAAGCGCTTGAAGGCAGAACAAGGAGCAACGGATGGAAACTCATCAAGGAGAGAAGCAACCTGGAACTAAGGAGAAACTTCCTGACAGAACAATTAACCAGTGGAACTACCTCCCTCCAGAAGTTATGAATGCTCCAACACTGGAGGTTTTTAAGAAGAGTCTGGACAGCGATTTGTCTGAAATGGTCTATGGTCTCCTCCCTGAGCAGGGGGTTGGACTAGATGACCTCCAAAGTCCCTTCCAACTTTATTATTATTATTATTATTATTATTATTATTATTATTATTATTATTATTATTATTATTATTATTGATCATCGCACAGTCAGCCAGATGTTCAGACTGGATTTGGCATTTTTGTCTACCTATCGGGTCCTTCCCAAGGACCTGGGATAGGCAGATGTGGATGTTTGATGTTATTACAGATCTCGTCGCAGGATGGAAGCAGTTCCTAGTAAGGCCGCCTTTTGCAATTGACTAATGGCGAATGTGTCAATGCCGATGATGGTGTTCAAGTGGTGCTCCAGTTGTTTTGGGATTGCACCCAAGGCGCCTATTACTATTGGTACCACCCTTGCTTGCCTTTGCCACAGTCTTTCTATTTCTATTTGTAGGTCTTTGTATTTTGTGATCTTCTCCAGTTCTTTCTCGTCTATTCTGCTGTCTCTATTCTTCTGCCACGTCCACTATCCAGACTTTTTTGTCCTTCTTATCGACAATTGTTACGTCCGGGGTGTTATGCTGCAGGTGCTTGTCTGTTTGAATTCTGAAGTCCCAGAGCAGTTTAACTTTATCATTTTCTATGACTTTTCTCTATTTTATGATCCCACCAGTTCTTGCTTACAGGCAGATGATATTTCTTGCAGATCTTCCAATGCACCATTGTTGCTACTTTGTCATGCCGCTGCTTGTAGTCAGTCTGTGCGATCTTCTTGCAGCAGCTTACCAGGTGGTCCACTGTTTTGTTTTGTTGTTATTATTATTATTATTATTATTATTATTATTATTGTTATTGTTATTATTATTATTATTATTATTATTATTATTATTATTATTATTATTATTATTATTATTATTATAATACATGAAAACCTTAATGGAAAGATGTATCAGACTTGCTTTTTTCGATTGATTTGGAGGGAAAGGGGGGGGTTACCTGTTTTTCTTTGATTATCAGAAGGTCAAAAAAAGGAATCATTGATTGGGCATTTAAAGTTTCAAATTTAGCAGAAATGGGTAAGATTTCAGCCTATGTGAAGAATTATTCACAAGAAAGATATATACTGGTTTGGAGAAGATGGATAGATTATATAGAAAAGAAATATGGAACTAAAAAGTTTCATTTGGTTTTTGAGTAATTTGTGATTGTTAATGTAGTATATTTTATTAAAATTAAATAATTTGTAA
>NW_015389910.1:26655-34480 GCF_001527695.2 Protobothrops mucrosquamatus
CAATGAGTGAGGCATAGTAGTTAGTCCTAGCCTCCCTCATCGCCACAAGGTAGGATCTAAGATGTATCCTTACCTGTGCTCGATTGGATTCCTTTCCTTTTTTCTTTTTATCTTTTTATCCCCCCAAAAATATATATATTCAGAGTTAAAAAAAAAACCAAATCCAAAGATAAAACGGAAAAAAAGAAAGGGTTGAAAGGAAAACGGCTATATACTAAACTAAAACTAAAGGAACGGAATGTCTTCCGATCTTCTTTTCAACAAATAATTACAATTTGATCGTTCTTCTTCCCTCTCCGATATTCTATCGGCTCCCTCAGCCCCTCGTTTAAATCTACATTTTTCTTCATCTTCAAACCCATAAATTACCATGTCATTTTTGTTTTGTTTTGTTTTGTTTTCTTTGTTCAGCTAAAAAGTCCAAACCGTATAAAGTTTTTCAGTCTTTCAGGAAAGTTGTTCTTGTTTATTTCCCGCAGCAGGCGTGTTTTTGCAATTTCTGCAAATTCGGACCTTTTCGTCCTCCATTCTTCCGTTGTGGGGATTTCATTATCCTTCCATTGTTGAGCATATAAACATCTTGCAGCAGTTCCCATATAAAAATTTAGTCTACCGTGAGGGGTTTCTCTCCCCCCCCCCGCCCCCAATTCATTGTCTGTAAGTCCCAGTAAAAAAGAATTCTGGTTCCTTTCCTTTTAACCTTTAAAATCCTTTGCCTCACTCTTGACTTTCCTGAGGCAATCGGCCTTAATGGCCTTTCTTAATTCAAACTAAATTACAGGTAGTTCTCGACTTACAACACTTCGTTTAGTGACCGTTCAAACTTACAGCAGCGTTGAAAAAAGTGACTTTTGCCTGTTTTACCCACTGGCGGCCAATTTCTCCTTAGTTCCCTGTGCTCGTGTGATCAAAATTCGGATACTTGGCAATGGATTCGTATTTATGACGGTCGCAGTGTGCAGAGGTCACCTGACCCTTGACCGGGTTCACTTAACAAACTGGGTTACTAAGTTAGCAACTGCAGTGATACCCTTAACACAGGGGTCTTCAAATGTGGCCCTCTTGTGACTTGTGGACTTCAACTCCCAGAATTCCTCAGCCAGTGTGCCTGGCTGAGGAATTCTGGGAGTTGAAGTCAACAAGCAGGGGTCTTCAAACTTGGCCCTTTTGTGACTTGTGGACTTCAACTCCCAGAATTCCTCAGCCATAATGCCTGGCTGAGGAATTCTGGGAGTTGAAGTCCACAAGCAGGGTTCTTCCAACTTGGCCCTTTTGTGACTTGTGGACTTCAACTCCCAGAATTCCTCAGCCAGTGTGCCTGGCTGAGGAATTCTGGGAGTTGAAGTCAACAAGCAGGGGTCTTCAAACTTGGCCCTTTTGTGACTTGTGGACTTCAACTCCCAGAATTCCTCAGCCATAATGCCTGGCTGAGGAATTCTGGGAGTTGAAGTCCACAAGCAGGGGTCTTCCAACTTGGCCCTTTTGTGACTTGTGGACTTCAACTCCCAGAATTCCTCAGCCAGAATGCATGGCTGAGGAATTCTGGGAGTTGAAGTCCACAAGCAGGGGTCTTCCAACTTGGCCCTTTTGTGACTTGTGGACTTCAACTCCCAGAATTCCTCAGCCAGCTGTGTTTCGCTTAAGAGCGGTGGCAAAAAAAAGGTTGTAAGACCGAGCTTGACTCGCTTAGCAACCGCCTTACTTAGCGACAGAAACCTTGGTCCTGGTTGCGGTCGTAAGTCGAGGACTCCCTGTTGCGTACCTCTTTTCCAGGATCTAATCCCTAGCGACAATCTTTTCCGTCTCTGAGATTCCTGCAATGTTGTGAATTTTGCAGCGGCGGGGTTTTTTTTTGGCTCCCAAATGGCAAGCTCGAAGAAAGCTGTTGAAAATGTATTTTATTTTTTTTAGAGAGAGAGAGAGAGAGAGAGAAACTGTTTGCCAGTGACTAATTTGGCACGCGACTGGGTAGGCTTTTATTTTTAAAATTGCAAAATAACGGGGAAATTTGGACGGCCGTACGGTGAAAAGGCAGGCAAAATTGGAAAAAAGAAAGGGAGTGACTCAGTCTCGCGTCTGAAGGAAAGGTGTTTGTGCCAGGGCTGGGACGGAAAACACGTACGATAATGGGGGTATCGCACGAAGGGGATAAATTGTTGGAAAAATGAACGGAGGAGCGGGAACGATCTGCAAAAAAAAAAAAAAAATGTGCACGGATTTTTGTGGGCAGACTGAAATGCAACAACTGGTATTGAAAAAAACAGAGAAAGCATTGGCAGCGAGCAGCCTTAACAGAACACACAAAGTTGGAAGAGACCTTGGAGGTCATCTAGTCCAACCCCCTGCTCAGGCAGGAAACCCTAAATACCATTTCAGACAAATGGCTGTCCAGTCTCTTCTTAAAGACTTCCAGTGTTGGAGCATTCACCACTTCTGGAGGCAGGCTGTTCCACTGATTAATTGTTCTCACTATCAGGAAATTCCTCCTTATATTCTAGGTTGCTTCTCTCCTTGATTACTTTCCATCCGTTGCTTCTTGTCCTGCCTTCAGGCGCTTTGGAGAATAGCTTGACTCCCTCTTCTTTGGGGCAGCCCCTGAGATACTGGAAGGCTGCCATCATGTCCCCCCTCGTCCTTCTCTTCATTAAACTAGACATCCCCAATTCCAGCAACCGTTCCTTGTATGTTTTAGCCTCCAGTCCCCGGATCATCTTTGTTGCTCTTCTCTGTACTCTTTCTAGAGTCTCAACATCTTTTTTTACATCGTGGTGACCAAAACTGGATGCACCTTAACAGAACAAACAGAGTTGGAAGGGATCTTGGAGGTCTTCTAGTCCAACCCCCTGCTCAAGGAGGAAGCCCTATAGCATTCTGGACAAATGGCTGTCCAATCTCTTGTTAAAAATCTCCAGGGTTGAAGCATCCACAACTTCTGGAGGCAAGCCATTGCATTGATGAATTGTTCTCACTGTCAGGAAATTTCTCCTTAGTTCCAGGTTGCTTCTCTCCTTGATGAGTTTCCATCCGTTGCTTCTCATTCTGCCCTCCGGTGCTTTGGAGGATATCTTGACCCCCTCTTGTCTTGTGGATTTAGCCATGGTGAACTGGGATAGGACTATTGCACGGGATCATAAACCTTGATTTATTTATCAGCCCTGGCTGAATTCAAGCCACAGGAGCTAGATAGAGGCAAACCTCCTGCAGAATGTGTAAGCATTTAGCTTGATTTGGATGGCCAGTGGCTGGATTTAATTTGGGATAAAAAAAAAACCATGAACCCTGGACAAATCTGGAATGCAGGTTTGTGTCACCAGGACAGGGGTTCTAAAGCTTGGCAGCTTTTAGAGGAGTGGACTTCAACTCCCAGAATTCCCCAGCCAACATGCTTCAAGAGATGTGGACTTAAATTCCCAGAATTCCCCAGCCAGCCATGGCTTATATTGTATGGACTTCAACCCTAAGAAGCACATGCCAGGGTGTATAGACTTCAATTCACAAGAACATGCTGGCTGGAGAATTCTGGGAATTGAAGTCCATAAATGCCGGCTGGGGAATTCTGGGAGTTGAAGTTCACCCCTCTGAAAGTTGCCAAGGTTGCAAATCACTATTCCAGACTAAACAATGTTCTGTTTTATTTTTTTCCTGCACAAACCCTGAAGGTATTCAGAAGTGGCAGAACCCGTCAAGGGAAATCTTTGCCAGCCAGCTAAACAAGCCAGACCTGAAATCCAGCACTCCATCAACTAGCCTGCAAACTCACCCAGCCTTCCCGTGCCTTGGCCTTGCCAGGGATGGCTTAACCCCGATTCATTGACTTCCCACCCTCTAAACCATGGTTAGGAATAGCCTCCCAGGGATGGGGTTCACCGCTCTCCAAAAGTGCAGAGAAGAGCAACAAAGATGATTAGGAGACTGGAGGCTAAAACATATGAAGAACGATTGCTGGAATTGGGTGTTTCTAGTTTAATGAAGAGAAGGACGAGGGGGGACAGGATAGCAATATCTTCCAATATCTCAGGGGCTGCCCCAAAGAAGAGGGAGTCAAGCTATTCTCCAAAGCCCCTGAAGACAGGACAAGAAGCAACCGATGGAAACTTATTAAGGAGAGAAGCAACCTGGAACTAAGGACAAATTTCCTGATTGTTAGAACAATTAACCAATGGAACAACCCGCCTCCAGAAGCTGTGAATGCCTGAGCAGGGGGTTGGACTAGATGACCTCCAAGACCCCTTCCGACTTTATTATTCTGTAATAATTCTCAAAAGCACCTGAAGGCAGGACAAGAAGCAATGGATGGAAACTAATCAAGGAGAGAAGCAATCTAGAACTAAGGAGAACGTTCCTGACAGTTAGAACAATTAACCAGTGGAACTACCTGCCTCCAGAAGCGGTGAATGCTCCAACACTGGAAGTTTTTAAGAAGAGACTGGACAGCCATTTGTCTGAAATGATATAGGTCCTCCTGCTTGAGGAGGCGGTTGGACTAGAAGACCTCCAAGATCCCTTCCAGCTCTATTCTCTACAGGTAGTCCTCGACTTACAACAGTTCATTTAGTGACCGTTCATAGTTACAACAGCACTGAAAATTGTGAATTATGACGGTTTTCCACAGTTACGACCTCTGCAGCATCCCTTTGATCACGTGATCAAAATTCAGACGCTCGGCAACCAGTTCATACGTATGACCATTGCCTGTGTCCCCGGGGGGGTGGGGGGTCACGTGATCCCCTTTTGCGACCTTCTGACAAGCAAAGTCAATGGGGAGAAGCCGGATTCACTTAACGACCGGGTGACTAATTCAACCACTGCAGCGGTTCCCTTAACAACCTTGGCAAGAAAGGTCGTAAAATGGGACGAAGCTCCCTTAACAAATGTCTCACTTAGCGACATAATTTTTGGGCTCAGTTGTGGCCGTAAGTCAAGGACTAGCTGTGTCCTATTTGAATCAAACCAAGCTAGAGCTTCGGCACAGAAAAGAAGAGAAAGCGAGAAAGGAAAGGAGTCGAAATGAATTTGTTCTGACCACCTGGCCCCTTGGCTCCATAGTCCTCCCCTTACGACCGTTTGTTTAGTGACCGATAAGGAAGGAACACCGAATGTTTGCCTCATCCCTACAGGATCCGCCACCCGAATCCTTCCTGAGCCAGCTTCATCTTTGCCAAAGGAAGGTAGTTAGGGAATACAGGCGGCCATTTTGGTTTTGATTTTTGGTTTAACCTAGGGGTAGGCAACCTTGGCTCTTTTATGACTCGTGGACTTCAACTCCCAGAATTCCTGAGCCAGCATGGCTCAGCTTGGAAACCTCTCCCTTTCCCCTCAGCGTGACTGGCTCAGGAATTCTGGGAGTTGAAGTCCACATGTCTTAAAGTTGCTGAGGTGAAGAAACAATGGACTAGGCCAGGGTTAGGCAACGTTGGCTCTTTTATGACTTGTGGACTTCAACTCCCAGAATTCCTCAGCCAGCATGGGGGAACTATGGCCCCTTCATAACTCACGGACTTCAACTCCCAGAATTCCTCAGCCAGCATGGGGGAACTATGGCCCCTTCATAACTCGCGGACTTCAACTCCCAGAATTCCTCAGCCAGCATGGGGGAACTATGGCCCCTTCATGACTCGCGGACTTCAACTCCCAGAATTCCTGAGCCAGCATGGCTCAGCTTGGAAACCTCTCCCTTTTCCCTCAGCGTGGCTGGCTCAGGAATTCTGGGAGTTGAAATCCACCAGTCATAAAAGAGCCAAGGTTGCCTACCCCTGGTTTAACCTATCCAATAAAATGAGCTTCAATGTGGAGAAAAGCAAAGTTTTACATTTAGGCAGGAAAAATCAAAGGCACAAATACAGATTGGGTGAGACCTGGCTCAAAAACAGCAACTGTGAGAGGGACCTTAGAGTCCTAGTGGACGATCCCTTGACTATGAGCCAGCTGTGTGCAGCAGCAGCCAAAAAAATTAATACAATCCTGGGTTGTATAAACAGAGGCATAGAATCAAGATCACACGAAGTATTACTTCCGCTTTATAAAACCCTAGTGAGGCCACACCTGCCAATTTTGGTCACCATATCACAAAAAAGATGTTGAGAATTTGGAAAAAAATTCAGAGTACAACAACTAAGATGATCAAAGGCCTGGAGACTAAAACATAAGAAGAACGGCTGCAGGACTTGGGTCTGGCTAGTCTAAAGAAAAGAAGAAATAGGGGAGACATGATAGCAGTGTTCCAGTATTTGAGGGGCTGCCACAAAGAAGAGGGTGTCATGTTATTCTCCAAAGCACCAGAGGGCAGGACAAGAAACAATGGGTGGAAACTGATCAAAGAGAGAAGCAACCTGGAATTAAGGAGAAACTTCCTGACAGTTAGAACAATTAACCAGTGGAACAGCTTGCCACCAGAAATCATGGGCGCTCCATCACTGGAGATTTTTAAGAAGAGACTGGACAATCACCCATCTGAGATGGTATAGGGGGCTGGACTAGAAGATCTCCAAGGTCCCTTCCAGTTCTATTCTATTCTATTCTATTCTATTCTATTCTATTCTATTCTATTTTCCTTCCATTCCCTATTCTATTCTATTCTATTCTATTCTATTCTATTCTATTCTATTCTATTCTACTCTATTCTACTCTATTCCATATTTTCTATTCTATTCTATTCTATTCTATTCTATTCTATTCTATTCTATTCTATTCTATTCTATTCTATTGATATTCTATTCTTTTGATATTCTATTCTACTCTACTCTACTCTACTCTATTCTATTTTTCTTCCATTCCCTATTCTATTCTATTCTATTCTATTCTATTCTATTCTACTCTACTCTATTCTACTCTATTCTATTCCATATTTTCTATTCTATTCTATTCTATTCTATTCTATTCTATTCTATTCTATTCTATTCCACTCCACTCCATATTTTATTCTAAATTCTATTCTATTCTATTCTATTCTACTCTACTCTACTCTACTCTACTCTACTCTACTCTACTCTACTCCATATTTTCTATTCTATTCTATTCTATTCTATTCTATTCTATTCTATTCTATTCTATTCTATTCTATTCTATTCCACTCCACTCCATATTTTATTCTAAGTTCTATTCTATTCTATTCTATTCTATTCTATTCTATTCTATTCTATTCTATTCTATTCTATTATGACCATTGCAGCCTCCCCACGCTCAAGCGATCAAAATCCAGACGTTTGTCAAACTGGCCCGTATCTATGACCCTGCAGTCTGGTCCCCCTTTTCCGACCGTCAGATTCACTGAACAACCCGCAGCGATTCGTTTAACGGCCTCGGCAAGGAAGGTCGTAAAAACGGGGCAAAACTCCCTTACACCTGGAAACCGCGGGACATCGCCCCCCCCCCATTGTGGTCGTAAGTCGAGGACTGCCGCATTCCGAAGCGAGCTCCGGGCTCCCTATCTTAGCATTCCGGATCCGTTGCTTTTAAGCAGGCGCGAAGAAAAGAATCCAGCCCGGGTTTTGCCGGCCACCCTGCCACATTGGGAAGCAGCGCTGCCGGCGGCCGGTTCGGTTCTCCGTTGCTGCCGCCGCCGCCGCTGGAGCAGAAACGGAACCGGGTGGGGTGGACTGTGTGTGTGTGTGGGGGGGCTCTCCCCAGCAATACCCTTTCCCCCCCCCAGCCCTTTCTTTCTGGTCCAGCCCTGCCTCTGCCCCCTGGGATCTCCCCAACGTAGCAGCTGAAAGCCAAGAAGGGGTGGGGGGGGGAGCCCTCCAGAATCAGCTTAGCCCCCCCCCTCCAAGCCGTGCACAAATACGACCCCCTCCCAGCCTTTAGGCTCTGCCTCCCCCACCCTTTT
>NW_015389910.1:35876-38376 GCF_001527695.2 Protobothrops mucrosquamatus
CCCTTCAGATGGCTTTCCAAAGGCTGGTTTGGACCCGCGGCCAATTCCTGTTGTAGCTTGGCTCTTGTGTGTGTATCTACACATTGCGTTTCTTTTCTTAAAGAGGGTGGGAAGGCTGGATCCTGGCTATTTCGCGGACCCGGGAGGGGGTGGGGGGCTCTTTCGAAAGGCTGGATCCTTGCGCGTGGGTGGGTGGCCAGCCCGGCTCCTTTTGGCACCCCCACCCACGGTGTGTGTTTTTTTTGTGGGTGGGTGGGTGGGTGGGTGGGAAGGGGTCTGCAGCATCCGTACCATTTGGTTTGGCTGGGCAGCCTGCCTTGGTGGACCCGGAATTTTATTTTTATTTTATTTTATTTTTGTTTTTTGGGTGGGGGGGTTTCTTACCATCGCCCCCACCCCCGAATGATAGGAGAGACTATTGAACAGGGTTAATCCCTTCGGATCCTGGCGTTGTCTCCATTGTCAGCTCCGGTGGGGGAGGCCAGAGCCTCTGTGGTCTCCCCCTCCCTCCCCAAAAGCCAGACCCCCCCCTCCCCCAGATCTTGCTAGAACGGGGTGGCTTTTGCACAAAAGGTGACCGAAAGGAGATGGTGCAGCCCAGATGGAGAATTGAGGGAGGGGCGGGCTTGAAAGCATCCCTGGCCCAGGCCAAGTCACCCACCCACCCGCCCGCCCCGGGGCTCCGAAATCCTGTGAGCCTCCCCTTGGTGGAGAATGTAGGTAGCTGGGTGGATGGGAGGAAGGGAAGGGAGAGAGGGGTGGAAGGAAGGAAGGAGATCGAAGTGAGAAAAGGAAGGAAGGAAGGAGGGAGGCCGGGAGAGAGGAAAGGGAGGAAGGAAGGAAGGAGGTGGAAGTGAACGAAGGAAGGAGATGGGAGAGAAAAGGAAGAAAAATTTAATTTTATAAATTTTATAAATAAATAAATAAAAGGAAGAAAGAAAGAAAGGGAGGGAGGGAAAGAAGGTAATGGAAGTGAGAAAAGGAAGGAAGGAAGGAGGAAGAGAGCAGGAGGGGGAAGGAAGGAGGGAGGGAAGGAAGGTGGAAGGATATGGAAAGAAGGAAGGAAGGAAGGAAAGATATAGAAGGATATGGAAGGAAGGTGGAAGGATATGGAAGGAAGGAAGGAAGGAAATGGAAGTGAGAAAAGGAAGGAAGGAGAAAGAGAGCAGGAGGGGGAAGGAAGGAGGAAGGGAAGGAAGGTGGAAGGAAGAAAAGATAGAAGGATATGGAAGGAAGGGAAGGAAGGAAGGTGGAAGGATATGGAAGGAAGGAAGGAAGGAAGGAAAGATAGAAGGATATGGAAGGAAGGAAGGATATGGAAGGAAGGGAAGAAAGGTGGAATGATATGGAAGGAAGGTGGAAGGATAAGGGAAGGAAGGAAGGGTGTAAGGATATGGAAGGAAGGAAGGAAGGAAGGAAGGAAGGAAGGAAGGAAGGAAGGAAGGAAAGGAAGGATGGATAAGGGAAGGAAGGAAGGAAGGAAGGGCCCCAGTTTGACCCAGCCGCTTCTATCCTTAATGTCCGGAGGAGTGGGGGGCCCGAGAGAACCAGCCACCAGCGGTCCCATCCAGGCAGCCGTAAGGGAGGGGCAGATGGGGCTTGTTGCCAGCTCCGTCACAAAGTGGGGAAGAGGGGACTGGGGAGGGGGCAGACGCTGGTCTAGAAGAGTCTTTCCTGTTCCCTGGTCCTTCTTTTGCTGGCCTCCCCACCTAGGGGTCACCCTCCCTCTCCTGGGTGGGGGGGCATGCCCGTGTTCTTATCTTGGTTCCCCACTTGCAGTTCCTTCGGCCTTTTGGGGGGGGGGACACGGCTTCAAATGCGAACACCCAGGAATGTGGGGAGACTTGCCGCTAACAAAACACGAGGCCCAGGAACCCCACTTCTAACCCCCATCCAGAGAAAGAGACCCAGAAGAGATAAATACTCTTTGTATGCTCAGGGGAGCTGTGTTCTCGCTGCTCCTTCTGTTTTCAGGCTCTTGAGGACTGGGGGGGGTCAACAGGGGTCACTCCAGCCCCCTCCCAATGTTTCTCTGCCCCCCTCCCCACTTCCCACAGGAGGGGCTACGTTTTCCAGTCGCTCTAGTTGTCTTCACACAACCCAGTTAGCAGCCTTGCGTTCCCTTGCATTCACACACCGTCCGTTAAGCCCAAGTAAGGCAATCTTTGGCGAGATTTGTCAGGGCCTGGCCACTGATGCAAGCCCAGCCTTTTTGACAACCCTGCCTTCAAGGTGCCGGAAAGGAGTGAACTGGGGAAACCAGGTTAAACTTGGTTTGTTTCAAGGAACACGGCTCGCCTTTGTGCTTTGGGGGGGGAAGGGAGACAAATTGAGGAAGGGTCTTTTTGCACCCGGGAAACTTTCCCTTTCGCCGCGCCCCTCCCCCTGTCCCCCCCCGAGATCTCTGCAAATTTTGCATGGCGTGCTCTGTATATGCTCAGGGGCACCGTTGGCCTTTTCGTCTGATCCGGGGGCAACGTTCACGCACGCTAAACCCTGA
>NW_015389910.1:41942-43616 GCF_001527695.2 Protobothrops mucrosquamatus
GGAGCCCCATGTAGAGAGCATTACAGTAGTCCAGGCGAGAGGTGACGAGAGCATGAGTGACTGTGCGCAAGGCGTCCCGGTCCAGAAAAGGTCGCAACTGGTGAATCAGGCGGACCTGATAAAACGCCCCCCTGGTCACGGCCGACAAATGGTCTTCCAATGTCAGCCGTGGATCCAGGAGGACTCCCAAGTTGCGGACTTCAACTCCCAGAATTCCTGAGCCAGCATGGGGGAACTATGGCCCCCTCATGACTCGTGGACTTCCAACTCCCAGAATTCCTGAGCCAGCATGGGGGAACTATGGCCCCCTCATGACTGGTGGACTTCAACTCCCAGAATTCCTGAGCCAACATGGCTCAGCATGGAAACGTCTCCCTTTCCCCTCAGCGTTGCCTGACTCAGGAATTCTGGGAGTTGAAGTCCACGAGTCATAACGTTGCCATAGTTCCCTGTCCTGAGGGATGAGGTTAGGACAGGGGTAGGCAATCTTGGCTCTTTTATGACTCCTGGACTTCAACTCCCAGAATTCCTGAGCCAGCATGGCTCAGCTTGGAAACCTCTCCCTTTCCCCTCAGCATGGCTGGCTCAGGAATTCTGGGAGTTGAAGTCCACCAGTCATAAAAGAGTCAAGGTTGCTTACCCCTGGTCTGGGAGAACCACAGGAAAACCGGATATAGGCAGTCCTTGACTTTCAGCGGTTCATTTAGTGGCCATTCAAAGTTACAACAGCCCTGGAAAAAAGCGACTTACGACCGTGTTTTTTTTCACACTTACGACGGTTGCAGCATCCCCAGGTGATCCAAATTCAGAGGCTTTGGCCACCGGCTCCTATTTACGACAGCCGCAGTGTCCCGGAGTTACGTGATTCCCCTTTTGCGACCTTCCAACCCCTTTCCTCCCTGAGAAGAGGGTTGGACTAGATGACCTCCAAGGTCCCTTCCAACATCATCATTATCATTATCATTATCATCATTATCATTATCATTATCATTATCATTATCATTATCATTATCATTATCATTATTATTATTATTATTATTATTATTATTATTAAAAAGTCAAAAGCGGAAGCCAGATGTGCTGAATAACCGTGGGATTCGCTTATCAATTGAAGTGACTCGCTTAACGACCGTGGCCAGAAAGGTCGTAAAATGGGACAAAACTCACTCAACAACTTACCGATGGAAAGTTGTGCTTTTTACGTCGAGGATTAACCTGTGGAGCTGGATCAGCTCAGAAACTCAGTCCCCGGGGATGTGTCAGATAATTGCTATGGGAAATTGGATTCCCCCATCACCTTTTGACCTTGGAGGACCAGTGCCCTCGGAGCTGACCCAGGCCCCAGGATCCCCAAAAATGTCAAAGATTGGGGAGTTTTGCAGAATTCCCCAGCCTGGTCCTGGAGAGGGGGGGGTCTCCTTGCAGCCCCTTCTCAGCCAGGCCAATAAATAAATTAATTAATTAAAAATCAGATATTTTTTTTTCTCATCAAAGAGACCCTTGTCTGTCTGCCACTTAAGCGACTTCTCTTTCGCATGCCAAAGTTTCTGTCTCTCGTTTGCTCCGGCTTTTCGGGAATACTTTTTTTTTTTTTGGGTGGGGGGGGGCAAAGAATTTTCAACTTGGGCAAGATAAGCACATTCTTCAGATAGGGAGCGGGCCTGGGAAAATGAT
>NW_015389910.1:43798-69316 GCF_001527695.2 Protobothrops mucrosquamatus
TTTTTTTTTCTCATCAAAGAGACCCTTGTCTGTCTGCCACTTAAGCGACTTCTCTTTCGCATGCCAAAGTTTCTGTCTCTCGTTTGCTCCGGCTTTTCGGGAATACTTTTTTTTTTTTTGGGTGGGGGGGGGCAAAGAATTTTCAACTTGGGCAAGATAAGCACATTCTTCAGATAGGGAGCGGGCCTGGGAAAATGATTTTTGCCTGGCTGATGGAGGGAGATTTATGTCACCGAGGCTGCAGGATGACGCGGCAGAGGCCTGGGGAGAGGCAGCAGGAGGGGGGGGGGCTCCTTAAATGCTAAATATATATAATTTTTTTTTAGCAAAAAAAAAAAAGCAGTAACAGCACGCCGCTCCCCTTTGCCAGTCGAAATCTGCACAAATTTTGCATCTCTACACAATTTCTGCAGACAGGGAAGGAGGCATGGGTGTGTGTGTGTACATCTGCATCAGATACAAGCTGTGTGTTTGTGTGTGTGTGTGTGTGTGTGTGTGTGTGTGTGTGTGATTGCCCGGCCCTCTCCTCTTTAGGCCTACAGAAAAAAGTGGTACAGCCCCAGCTTCTCCCGCTTGGGCAGAATGAGAAAAATCACCTGTTCGGAAAAGAAAAGGAAGGCTGAAAATTTTTGCAAAGGGGGATTCAAAATTCAGAAGCCATTGCTCAGATTATTTGGGCAACTAGAATATCTCGTTTTTATTTCATTTCCCTTTTCATTTCATTTTGTTACACAGAATTACACAAGAACAAAGCTGGAAGGCCCCTGAAAGGTCATCTAGTCCAACCCCCTGCTTAAGCGGGACCTCCTATACGATTTTGGACAAATGGCTGTCCAATCTCTTTTTAAAAATCTCCAGAGATGGAGCACTCACAAATTTATTTTTAATTTAGTTTAATTTTTTTAATTATTTTTATTTTATTTTATTTTATTGTTTTATTTTATTATTTTATTTTATTTTACTTTATTTTATTTCATTATTTTATTTTATTTTATTATTTTATTTTTATATTTATATTTATATTTTATTATTATTTTAATTTTATTTATTTATTTTTTTTATTTTATTTTATTTGTATTTATTATTTTATTATTTTATTTATTATTTTATTATTGTTGTAGTACAGTGTTAGATCACTGTTAGATCACTGTTAAATCAATGTTTCTCAACCTAGGCAACTTTATGAAGTGTGGATTTCAACTCCCACAATTCCCCAGCCAGCATAGCTTACAACAGTTCATTTAGTGACTGTTCAAAGTTACAACGGCCTGGAAAAAAGTGACTTTGGAGCGTTTTTCACACTTATGACTGTTGCAGCGTCCCCGTGGTCAGCTGATCAAAACGTGGATGCTTGGCAACGGGTTCATATTTACAACTGTTGCAAGTGTCCGTGTGTGTGTGTGTGTGTATGTCTGTGTCATGTGATCCCCTTTTGCAACCTTTCTGAGAAGCAAAGTCCACCGGGAAGCCAGATTTATTTAACAACCGGGTGACTCGCTTAACAACGTGCAGGGATTCCGCTTCACAGCCGTGGCAAAAAAAGGTTGTAAAACGGGACAAACCTCACTGAAGCACTGTCCGGCTTAGCGAAGGAATAATAATAATAATAATAATAATAATAATAATAATAATAATAATAATAATAATAATAATAATACAAAACAACAATATAATACAAAACAATATAATAATAATAGTAATAGTAATAATAATACAAAACAACAATATAATAATAATAATAATAATACAAAACAACAACAATAATAATATAATAATCGAGATGGAAGGGACCTTGGAGGTCATCTAGTCCAACCCCCTGCTCAGGCAGGAAACTCTATACCATTTCAGACAAATGGCTGCCCAGTCTCTTCTTAAAAACTTCCAGTGTTGGAGCATTCACAAATTGGAGCAAATTGGGGCTCAATTGTGGTCGTAAGTCGAAGAAAGCCTGTGGTTCTTTGAGGGGGGCTCTGTGTTCGAGTTTCGACTCATCAGTGGGCAGCGCAGACCCATTTTGCAGCAGGGAAGACCAACCGCTTTTGAGCAAGCTGGCTGGCAACCAACCCACCCAGTCACTCGGGTTCAGGCCCCCGGTTCTGTAAACCTCTTCCCACCAGCACCATGGGGGATAAAGACCCCAAAGCCCCTCATCCACAGCAAAAAGAAAAACTTTTGCAAACTTTTAACAGCCTCTTTGGAGGCCCAGAGAGGGGTTAATTTGGAGGAGTGAAAAGAGCCGGTTTAACCTGTGCAGGAATGCAGAGGGTGGGGTCTCCGGTTGGATCTGTCTCTCTCACCGCCATTGGGCTGGGTTTTCTATCGCCTGGAGCAGGTCTGAAAAGATGTTGTGTGTGTGTGTGTGTGAGTGTTGCTGCCAGACAGCCAGACAGCCATGGGGAGGAGGGGGAGGAGGAGGAGGAAGGGTGGACAAGGAAAAGATGGAGAAGGAGTATTGGAGGAGAAGGAAGAGGAGGAGGGGGAGGAGGAGGCAGAGGAAGAGGAGGAGGAGGAGAAAGGCTGGACAAGGAGAAGATGGAGAAGGAGAAGGAGTGGTGAAGGAGGAGGAGGAGAAGGAGGAGGAGGAAGATGAGCAGGAAGAAGAGGAAGAGTGGGAGGAAAAGGAGGAGGAAGAGGAGGAGCAGGAAGAAGAGGAAGAGGAGGGATGGATAAGGAGAAGAGAGAGAAGAAGGAGTGTTGGAGGAGAAGAGGAGGAGGGGAGGAGAAGGAAGAGGAGGAGGAGAAGGAGGAGGAGGAGGAGCAGGAAGAAGAGAGTGGGAGGAAGGAGCGGGAGGAGAAGGTAGAGAAGGAAGGATGACAAGGAGAAGATGGAGAAGGAGAAGGAGTGTTGGAGGAGAAGGGGAGGAGGAGGAGAAGAGAAGAGGAGAAGGAGGAGCAGGAAGAAGAGGAAGAGAGTGGGAGGAAGAGGAGGGGCAGGAGAAGGCGGAAGAGGAAGAGTGGACAAGGAGAAGATGGAGAAGGAGCAGGAGTGGTGGAGGAGAAGGAAGAGGAGAAGGGGGAGGAAGAGGAAGAGGAGGAGCAGGAAGAAGAGGAAGAGAGTGGGAGGAAGAGGAGGGGCTGGAGAAGGCGGAAGAGGAAGGGTGGACAAGGAGAAGATGGAGAAGGAGCAGGAGTGGCGAAGAAGGAGGCAAAGGAGATGGAGGAAGAGGAGGAGGAACAGAAGGAAGAGGATGAGCAGGAACAGGAGAAGGAAGAGGAGGAGGAGGAGGAGGAGGAGGAGGAAGGGGAGGAGGCACCACCTTCCGAATGGCTTGCTCTTTTCCAAATGAACGGTTGTAACCCGAGGACTCCCTTACGTGCATTCTTACTCCGTTTGGCTCAATTAGCACAGAAACCTCGACGGAATTCAGGTTGGGTCACTGCTGATTTTTTTTCTGTTGATTTAATTTACGTATTTAAACAATAACCTGAGCCACCTCCCTCTGCAAAGCGACCTACGGGGCACTGAACCCATATCCTTAGCATACAGGCAGTCCTCGACTTATGACGGTCCGTTTAGTGACCATTCAAAGTTACAACGGCACTGAAAAAAAGCGACTTAGGACCGTTTTTCACACTTAACGCCCGTTGCAGCCCCGTGATTTACATTCGGAGGCTTGACAACCGACTCACATTTATGACGGTATCCAGGGTCATGGGGGGTCACGTGATCCCCTTCTGACAAGCAAAGTCAACGGGGGGGGGGGGGAAGCCCGATTCACTTCACAACCGGGTTGCTAACTTAACAACTGCAGGGATTCCCTTCGCCACTGTGGCAGGAAGCGTCGTAAAACGGGGCAAAAGCCACTTGACACGTGTTTCACTTGGCAAACAAAAAAATTCGGGCTCCCGTGCGGTCGTACATCAGGACTCTTCGTATTGCCTCCATCGTATTGCCGGAGAGCCGAGGGTACACCGTTATCTGGACTGTGATTGACCTGTTCTCCAAACAGGCCCATTTTATCCCATGCAAGGGGCTACCATCAGCCCGGCGATTGGTCAGATTGTTCATTGACCATATTTACCATCCCCATGGAGTGCCCCGGCGTATTATATCGGATCGGGGGGTGCAGTTCACCGCACAATTTTGGCGGGACTTTATCCGATCCATAGGGTCATCCCAGGGTCTCAGGTCGGCATACCACCCCAGTACCAATGGGGCGGCTGAGCGGGCAAATGCCATGGTAGAGCGTTACTGTTCTGTCCCCGTCTGACACACACACACCCAAACAGCCAGCCGAGGGTTAAATAACTTCTCCACACTCCACGCCACAGATAAGAAACTTGGCAGCAGCTCTGTAGCTGCCTGCCAAGAACTTTTACTCAGAGAACACAGAAACAAAAAACAATACACACAGTTTGAAATTAAATCCACAGCAAACTACTTCGCCAGAGATTCAGCTTTTGTCCGTCACAGAGGTCCAAATGGCCACCACCACCCTTTTATAGCCTGTGGGGTGTGGTCCAGTGACTCAGCTTAATCTCTGGCACGCCTCCTTTTCTGCTGCGCACGCTTGTCGCGCCTACGCTGGCGTGGATCCAGCCACAACGTATCTTCATCACTATCCGAAACACCTGGCTCCTGGCCAATCTCAGAACCACCTGGCTCCTGGTCAATCTCTTCTCCGTCGGGAGACACCTGAGGCATTGCCAGAGAGGAGGGTCCTGGAGAGGGAGGCCTGGCCATCTCCTCTCCTTCATGTTCGGAGCCTTCTTCCTCCGATAAGAGGGGCTCACAAGACGGAGCCACAACAGTTACCTACGATGTTACGTCTCATACCAGCAAACCGACTCAGTCGGACGGCAAAGAAAAAAATTCGGGCTCCCATGCGGTCGTACGTCAGGACTCTTCGTATTGCCTCCGACTCTTCGTATTGCCCTCAGGCTTTATAAAGCGGTACTAATACTTCCCTTTCACATTGAATTGTAAATCCAGATATTGGTTCGAGTGCCGCGCCGAGAATGTGCAATAGGGCTCCTTGCCAACAACCGTCAACCTGCTAATTTATTAGACCTTTTGGCATTTGGTGGATTTAGGTGGGCTTCCTTGTCCCCCCCCGGGGGGGGCAGCCTGTTGAGCGATTGGCTGTGCAACTCGGCGCCTGAGTTCGGAGTTAGGCTAAGCTGTGCTACCTGGGAAGACGGAGAGAAGCTTATTTTTGAGTAAATTTACACAGGTTGAGCTTGGTCAAATAGCCGGCTTTGCGGGAGAACAGTTTAATTTCACTCGTTGGTTCTCTCTCTCTCTCCTTGCTGAAATAGTCAACACTCCAAGCCATTGGGGGTTCTGTCTCCGGCGTTTAATTGGAAGCGAATGGAATTCCTGGCAAGGAAAGGGGTTGTGAGTGTGTGCCACGGCTCGTGGGGAAGACCTTGAGAGAGGCATCCGGCAGATGCTGCCTAGGGCACGGTCAGATAAATTCAAATTCAGGTTCTGAATAGAGCTGGAAGGGACCTTGGAGGTCATCTAGTCCAGCCCCCTGCTCAAGCAGGAGAACCTATACCAGTGATGGCGAACCTTTTAGAGACCGAGTGCCCAAACTGCAACCCAAAACCCCACTTATGTATCGTCGGGTGCTCGGTGGGCGTGGCCCATTGGGTGGGTGTGGCCCATTGGGTGGGCGTGGCCCATTGGGCGTGGCTTTGGTGGTAATACCAGACTGGGTGGGACGAAAAAGTTCAATCAATCAATTCCAATTTTGCGAGATCTTTTTTTTTCCCTGCGAGAAGTTGAAATTGATTGATTGATTGAACCTTTTTTTTTTTTTTACACACAACAGTGGAAACCTAAAGCGAAAAGGTTTTATAAAACCCAGCTGAAGGCCTAGGACTGGGGCGACGGCGCGCGTGCCCATAGAGAGGGCGCGCCAGCACGGACCTATACCATTTCAGACAAATGTCTGTCCAGCCTCTTCTTAAAAACCTCCAGTGATGGAGCGCCCTCGATTTCTGGAGGCAAGCTGTTCCACTGGTTAATTGTTCTCACTGTCAGGAAATGTCTCCTTCGTTCCAGGTTGGTTAGTTTCCATCCGTTGTTTCTTGTCCTGCCCTCAGGTCCTTTGAAGAATAGGTTGACCCCACCCACTTCTTTGAGGCAGACCCTCAAATATTGGAAGACTGCTATCATGTCCCCCCTCGTCCTTCTCTTCATTAAACTAGACATATCCCATTCCAGCAACCGTTCTTCGTATGTTATAGCCTCCAGGCCTTTAATCACCTTAGTTGCTCTCCTCGGCACTTTTTCCAAAGTCACAACATCATTTTTTTGTAGTTTGCTGACCAAAACTGGATGCAGTATTCCCGGTATGGCCTTACGAAGGCTTTATAAAGCGGTACTAATACTTCGCGTGATCTTGATTCTAAGTCTCTGTTTATACAACCAAGGATTGTGTTACAGCTGGCTCATGATTAAGCGATCATCCACTAGGACTCCAAGGTCCTTCTCATAGTTGCTGTTTTTGAGCCAGGTCTTGCCTAATATGATGATGATGATGATGATGATGATGATGATGATGATGATGATGATAATAATAGTAAAGTTGGAAAGGACCTTGGAGGTCATCTAGTCCAATCCCCTGCCCAGGCAGGAAACCCTATACCATTTTGGACAAATGGCTGTCCAGTCTCTTCTTAAAAACTTCCAGTGTTGGAGCATTCACCGCTTCTGGAGGCAGGTTGTTCCACTGGTTAATTGTTCTCACTGTCAGGAAGTTTCTCCTTAGTTCTAAGTTGCTTCTCTCCTTGATGAGTTTCCATCCGTTGCTTCTTGTCCTGCCTTCAGGTGCCTTGGAGAATAGCTTGACTCCCTCTTCTTTGGGGCAGCCCCTGAGATACTGGAACGCTGCTATCGTGTCCCCCCTTGTCCTTCTCTTCATTAAAGTAGACATGCCCAATTCCAGCAACCGTTCCTTATATGCTTTAGCCTCCAGTCCCCTGATCATCTTTGGAGGCAGGTTGTCCCACTGGTTAATTGTTCTAACTGTCAGGAAGTTTCTCCTTAGTTCTAGGTTGCTTCTCTCCTTGATCAGTTTCCATCCGTTGCTTTATCCATCTGTTGCTTTATCCGCTGATAAGAGGAAGCCTAGCCTACAACTGTATAATGGGTGGGTAAAAGGCCCAGAAGGAATTCTCCATTACCATTACCCATATCTCCCTCTGTGGATCTCCAATGGAGACCCCCACCCTTCACAACGGAGGCCCATGGAGTTCTCTCGCTGGCCTCAAAGTTGTCCTTGACTTCAGGAACAACAAGGGCTGGCGAACTGTCTGGCACATTGTTTCTTAACCTCAGCAACTTTAAGATGCTTGGACTTCAATGCCTAGAATTCTGGGAGTTGAAGTCCAACCATATTAATGTTGCCAAGGTTGAGAAATATTGGTCTAGCACAGAAACTGGGTACTGCCCCTTTAAGGACTTCCATTTTTTTTCAAAAGAGGGTGGAGTTTGAGAGCTTCCAGGCTGTCGGAAGCTTGCTGGAGCTGTCTGTGGTGCTGATCATTTTCCTAAAAGGTTTTTTCCCCCAAGCTTGGCTATTTGAAGCTCTGGGAACTTCAAGACCCAGAATTTTCCATCTAGCATGTTCTAAAGATGATTAGACTTCATTTCCCAGAATTCCCCAACCAGCATGCGCTAAAGATGGTTTGCTTTCAAATCCCAGAGTTCCCCAGCCAGCATGCCTTGAGAGGCATTTGCAGCCCCAAACGGGTAACCCCAATCCGAACCAAGGAACTATCTTGGAGTCCTAGTGGACAATCACTTAAATAGGAGCCAGCCGTGTGCTGCAGCTGCCAAAAAGGCCAACACAGTGCTAGGCTGCATTAACAGAGGGATAGAATCAAGATCACGTGAAGTATTAATACCACTTTACAAGGCCTTTGTAAGGCCACACTTGGAATACGGCATCCAGTTTTGGTCCCCACGATGTAAAAAAGATGTTGAGACTCTGGAAAGAGTGCAGAGAAGAGCAACAGAGAGGATCAGGGGACTGGAGGCTAAAACATATAAGGAATGGCTGCTGGAATAGGGTATGTCTAGTTTAATGAAGAGAAGGATGAGGGGGGACATGATAGCAGTGTTCCAGTATCTCAGGGCCTGCTCCAAAGAAGAGGGAGTCAAGCTATTCTCCAAAGCGCCTGAAGGCAGGACAAGAAGCAACGGATGGAAACTCATCAAGGAGAGAAGCAACCTGGAACTAAGGAAAAATTTCCTGACAGTTGGAACAATTAACCACTGGAACAACCTGCCTCCAGAAGCGGTGAATGCTCCAACACTGGAAGTTTTTAAGAAGAGACTGGACAGCCATTTGTCTGAAATGATATAGGGTTTCCTGCCTGAGCAGGGGGTTGGACTAGATGACCTACAAGGTCCCTTCCAACTTTATTATTATTATTATTATTGATCATCGCACAGTCAGCCAGATGTTCAGACTGGATTTGGCATTTTGTCTACCTATCGAGTCCTTCCCAAGGACCTGGGAGAGGCAGATGTGGATGTTTGATGGTATTACAGATATTGTCGCAGGATGGAAGCAGTTCCTAGTAAGGCCGCCTTTTGCAATTGACTAATGGCGGATTTGTCAATGCCGATGGTGTTCAAGTGATGCTCCAGTTGTTTTGGGATTGCACCCAAGGCGCCTATTACTATTGGTACCACCCTTGCTTGCCTTTGCCACAGTCTTTCTATTTCTATTTGTAGGTCTTTGTATTTTGTTATCTTCTCCAGTTCTTTCTTGTTGTTGTTGTTATTATTATTATTATTATTATTATTATTATTATTATTATTATTATTATTATTATTATTATTATTATTATCTCCCAGAATTCCCCAGCTAGCATGCTTTAAGATGGTTGGGCTTCCAAGTCCCAGAATTCTCCAGGCAGGATGCTTTAATATGCTGGCTGAGGAATTCTGGGAGTTGAAATACACATGTTTTAAAGTTACCAAATTTGAGAGTAGAGCAAAATAGACGGTGTCAGGATAACAAGGAACCCAAATTGCATCAGACATGTGAAGCCTCCAGGATTGCTTTCCTCAACTCTTCCTTCAGCAGGTCTCCTTCCAGTTGTGCAAATTTGTACTTGAAATGCACACACATGTGGGTTTCTTCCCCACGAATAGCATTTTAAGCATTTTTGGACTTTTTTTGTTAACCCTCCTACTGAGACATGCCAGAAATGGCATCCAGAAATCCAGTGAAGGTTAAATTCCTGACCTTTGCACTGAATTGAAGAGTTCCTGTGGGGTTCCACTTGGCAGAATTCCCAACCCTTGGAATTCTTCAGGGTTCTCCCATTAAAACCTCTATTATTCTAATTAATTCCCCCAAGATTTTAAAAAGCTGCTTTTTATAGAATGTCTAACGCTTTTCAGGAAGATGACAATCCGCCTGGTGATGCAATGTAATATTGCTCTTAATATGCATTTATTTCATATAATATTTCAGAGAGAGAGAGAGAAAGGGATCGAGAGAAAGGCATAGAAAGAGAAAGGGAGAAAGAGAGAGAAAGGGAGACAGACAGAGAGAAAGAAAAAGGGAGAGGGAGAAAGAAAGAAAGAAAGAAAGAAAGAAAGAAAGAAAGAAAGAAAGAAAGAAAGAAAGAAAGAAAGAAAGAAAGAGAAAGGAGGAGAGGAAGAGAGAGAAACAGAGAAAGGAAGAGAAAGGAAGAGAGAGAAAGAGAAAGGGAGAAAGAAAGAAAGGGAGAGAGAGAGAAAAAAAGAAAAAAGGGAAAAAGAAAGGGAGAGGGAGAGAGAGAAAAAGAAAGGGAGAAAGAAAGAGAAAGGGAGAGAAAAGGAGAGAGAGAGAAAGAAAGAAAAAGGGAGAAAGAAAAGGAGAGGGAGAGAGATCGAACGGGAGAGGGAGAGAAAGAGAAAGAGAAAGAAAATAGAGGGAGAGAGAGAAAGAAAGAGAAAGGGAGAAAGAAAGAGAAAGGGAGAGAGAAAGAAAGAGAAAGGAAGAAAGGGAGAGAGAGAAAGAGAAAGAGAAAGGGAGAAAGAAAGAGAAAGGGAGCAAGAGAGAAAGAAAGAAAAAGGGAGAAAGAAAAGGAGAGGAAGAGAGATCGAACGGGAGAGAGAGAGAAAGAGAAAGAGAAAGGGAGGGAGAGAGAGAAAGGGAGACAGACAGAGAGAAAGAAAAAGGGAGAGGGAGAGGGAGAAAGAATTTTGCACCTGAATTTTGATCAGGGGACCGTTGGGATGCTGTGACGGTCGTAAGTGTGAGGACCCGTCCTAAGTCACTTTTTCCGTGCTGAACGAACAGTGGTAGGGCAAGGTTACAGCCGTTCATTCAGTGACTCTGCAAAGTAACAATGGCACTTATGACCGTTGCAGCCTCCCCGTGGTCACGGGACGAAAATTGGAAGTATGGCAACTGGTTCATACTTACGCAACGGGGCAGCGTCCCAGGGTCATGTGATCCTCTTTTGCGCCCTTCGGATAAGCAAAGCCAATGGGGAAGCCAGATTGACTTAGCCCCCCTCCCCAGGTTACTAACTTAACAATGAATGGAATGGAATGGAATGGAATAGAAATAGAAATAGAAATAGAAATAGAAATAGAAATAGAAATAGAAATAGAAAAATAGAATAGAATAGAATAGAATAGAATAGAATAGAATAGAATAGAAAATATGGAATGGAATGGAGTAGAGTAGAATGGAATGGAATGGAATAGAAAACGATAGGATAGGATAGGATAGGATAGGATAGGATAGGATAGGATAGGATAGAGAAAAGGAGAGGAGAGGAGAGAAGAGGAGAGATGGTAGGGACCTTGGAGGTCATCTAGTCCAACCCCATGCTCAGGCAGGAAACCCTATACCATTTCGGAGAAATGGTTGTCCAGTCTCTTCTTAAAAACTTCCAATATTGGAACATTCACAATTTCTGGAGGCAGGTTGTTCCACTGGTTAATTGTTCCCACTGTCAGGAAATTTCTCCTTATTTTCTAGGTTGCTTCTCTCCTTGATTAGTTTCCATCCGTTGCTTCTTGTCCTGCCTTCAGGTGCTTTGGAGAATAGCTTGACTCCCTCTTCTTTGGGGCAGCCCCTGAGATACTGGAAGACTGCTATCATGTCCCCCCTCGTCCTTCTCTTCGTTAAACTAGACATGCCCAATTCCAGCAGCCATTCCTCATATGTTTTAGCCTCCAGTCCCCTGATCATCCTTGTTGCTCTTCTCTGCACTCTTTCTAGAGTCTCAACATCTTTTTTACATCCTGGTGACCAAAACTGGATGCCCTATTCCAAGTGTGGCCTTACCAAGGCCTTGTAAAGCGGTATTAACACTTCATGTAAGCTGGATTCTTTCTCCAGCAAAATGGGACGTTTCTCCAGCCAACTCAAAGCAGCCCTCCAGACGTGCTCAGAAACCCTGGGTTCTCCCCCCGCCGTTTGGCTTTCCCAAGGCAATCACAGAAACTGTGGCTAGAAAGCTTGTCAAACGGAGCAAAACCTACTTAACGATGGTCTCTCGCGTTGCAATGGAAATTTGGGGCTCAATTTGCGCTCGTAAGTCGAGGACTATCAGTCTTGTGAATTGGCTGAGCTGGAATGTCAGATTGCAAAGGAATCTGGATTTCCTCCCCTCCCCCCCCAGTCAAAAGCCGTGCGTGGATTCTCTCACCTGCCCACGCACTGCGAGGAAAGTTCAGGGCGAAAAACCACTTTGTTACCCAGAGTAACAGGTGAATGTTTTCGGAGTCTTATCCTTCCATCGCCGACGCGGAAAAGGTTAGCTGAGTGCAGAGGCTTTTATATTTTTGAACACTCTCATCACAGAAGGGGGTTGTGAGCTCTCTCTCCCTTCCCCCGAGGAAAAATGAATTATCTCCCCCCCCCTCCGTTTCCCAAGGGTGGAAACACATCCTTTAGCACAGGGTTTTTCAACCTTTTCACCCATTTAGGATATGGCAACATCCGAGTACCACCAGTCGCCTAGCAAGGAGTCAAAAACTTGATGACCCCCCCCAAAAAAGGGAAAAAAGTGATAAAGTACAGGTAGTCCTCGACTTACAACAGTTCGCTTAGCGACTGTTCAAAGTTACAGTGGCACTGAAAAAAGTGCCCCCCAAGCCACAGCCGAGCAAGACACCTGCCTGCCCGCCCGGTGGCGCTCTTCCTCCTGTCCGAGGTTTTCATCGTTGTGAGCATTTCTGTTGAGGATTGGCAGCGGGGGTGGGGTGGGGGGTGTTTGGTTTTTATTCCCCCCCCCCCCCGTCTGCTGGGTGGTTGCAGCAGGTTTTGGTCACTTCACATGACCCTGGGATACTGCGACCGTCATAAATATGAATCAGTTGCCAAGCATCTGAATGTAAATCACAAGACCCTGGAGATGCTGCAACATTCCAGCTGATCGGCGCTTCTTCTGGGCTCAGCAGAAGCGCCAGGATCAGTGCTGCTTTCCAGATGATTGGTGCTTCTTCAGGGCTCAGCAGAAGCACCAGGATCAGCGCCGAGCTCCAGCTGGATCCTGGCACTGATCCTGGGGCTTCCGCTGAGCCCTGACCGCCCTGCAGCTCCAGCCGTCTCTCGCTCAGGCTTGTGCGGTGCTGCCACCGGTTCAGCTCGTTCCCCTCCCCCGCTACCACTTTTCTAGGATGGTGGCGTACCACCTGCCAGGTGCCAATGTACCACAGGTGGTACCCGTACCACTGGTTGAAAAGCCCTGCTTTAGCAGGGAGAAGGACCCTCCAAATAGCAAGGTCCCACAGGAGAAATTCTTCCTGGTGTTTTTGTCCCCGGAGACTGAATTGGAAACACGGAAGGCCAGAGAGATGAGTGTCTATGGCAGTGATGGCGAACCTTTTAGAGACCGAGTGCCCAAACTGCAACCCAAAACCCACTTAATTATTGCCGGAGGGGCAGGTGGGTGTGGCCCACTGGGTGGACATGGCTGTGGTGGTCATGGCAGACTGGGTGGGTGTGGCCAAGGTCGGCGTGATCACCTCAATGTTACTCGTGGGGAGGGATTTCTGTGTGGGTCGGGCAGGGTTGGGGGAGATCCAGGGGGTCTCTGGCAGGTGGGGCGGTGGGCAGGAGGCTCATCCTGCGGGGTGAGGTGAGGCAAGGAGAGGCAGGGCGGGGGTGCCTGCTGCCTGACACCATCGGCCCCCGCACACAGAGGCCAGCGAGTGCATGGGTGCTGGGATGCATCCGGCCATGTGGGACCTCGGCAAGCTAGCGGGCGGTTGGTTGAAGAGGGACTGTTGCCATCTTCGGGGCATGGTGCGTGTGCCCACAGAGAGGGCTCTGAGTGCCGCCTCTGGCACACGTGCCATAGGTTCGCCACCACTGGTCTATGAAGATGCTCAGTCATCCAGGTCCTGGTTGTTCCAAAAGTGCTTTTTTCAGGAGGCAACTGGACTTTCTTGTTTTTTCTTTGAAGACGTTTCGCTTCTCATCCCAGAAGCTTCTTCAGCTCTGACTGGATGGTGGGGGAAATGGCAGGATTTATACTCCTTGCAGACAGCTGCATCCATCCATCCATCCATCCATCCATCCATCCATCCATCCATCCATCCATCCATCCATATTTTATCTATTGTCTGTCTATCATCTACCTACCTACCTACCTACCTATCTATCTATCCATCCATCCATCCATCCATCCATATTTTATCTATTGTCTATCATCTGTCTACCTATCTACCTACCTACCTATCTACCTACCTATCCATATTTTATCTATTGTCTGTCTATCATCTACCTACCTACCTACCTACCTATCTATCATCTATCTATCTATCCATCCATCCATCCATCCATCCATCCATCCATCCATCCATATTTTATCTATTGTCTATCATCTGTCTACCTATCTACCTACCTACCTACCTATCCATCCATATTTTATCTATTGTCTATCTACCTACCTACCTACCTACCTACCTATCTATCTATCTATCATCTATCCATCCATCCATCCATCCATCCATATTTTATCTATTGTCTATCATCTGTCTACCTATCTACCTACCTACCTACCTATCCATCCATATTTTATCTATTGTCTGTCTATCATCTACCTACCTACCTACCTACCTACCTATCTATCTATCATCTATCCATCCATCCATCCATCCATCCATATTTTATCTATTGTCTGTCTATCATCTGTCTACCTATCTACCTACCTACCTACCTATCCATCCATCCATCCATCCATATTTTATCTATTGTCTGTCTATCATCTGTCTACCTATCTACTTATCTACCTACCTACCTACCTACCTACCTACCTATCTATCTATCTATCTATCTATCTATCTATCTATCTATCTATCTATCTATCTATCTATCTATCCTCTGTCTCTCTCTTATCTATCTATGGAAGGATTTATACTCCTTGCAGACCGCTGGTCATTTGCATCCTTGTAGAGAGTCGTTGAGGCCACTTGGAGGCTTGTCTGTGTCCTCAGGGTCACCTGAGCGTTGCAAATGGATGTGGAGCCTTCTTGGAACTGCTGAAAGGACTCTGTTGTCGACTGGAGATAGATGGTGTCCTCAGCAGTCCCATGAAGGCTCCACACCCATTTGCACCACTCAAGAGACCCTGAGGACACAGACAAGCCTCCAAGTGGCCTCAACCACTCTCCAAAAGGATGCAAATGACCAGCTGTCTGCAAGGAGTATAAATCCTGCCACTCCCCACCATCCAGTCAGAGCTGAAGAAGCTTCTTGGATGAGAAGTGAAATGTCTTTGAAGAAAAAACAAGGAAGACCAGTTGCTTCCTGAAAAAACACCATTGGGAGAGAGATGAGTATATAATGGAAGGCTGTAAGTGATGTTTATGCGCTCAGCCACCCCATTGCTTTATCAGGGCTGAGACGCCATGAGAATTCATTGACCTTCTCGCCCCTTTGCAACCGAATTCCAAAACAAATTCTTTTTTTCTTAAAAAAAAAACTCAATATGGGAAGAAGAGTTGCTTGAGGCTATCCAAACTAACCCCCTACTCGGCAGAAATTCAAATTAAAGGTTTCCAGACAAAGGCTTTGAAAATCTCCAGTGGAAGATGCTGCCCAGCTTTCCAGCATCTTTCTTTGTTTTTCGACCTGGGTGACTTGGAGAGATGTGGACTTCAACTCCCAGAAGTCATGCTGGCTGGGGATTTCTGGGAGTTGAAGTCCATCCGTCTTGCAGCATGCTGGCTGGGGAATTCTGGGAGTCGAAGTCCACCCATCATAAAGCATGCTGGCTGGGGAATTCTGGGGGTTGATAGTCCACCCAAATTAAAGCATGCTGGCTGGGGAATTCTGGGACTTGAAGTCCAACTGTCTTAAACCATGCTGGCTGGGGGATTCTGGGAGTTGACATCCACCCATCTTAAAGCATGTTGGCTGAGGAATTCTGGGAATTGAAATCCATCCATCTTAAAGATGCTGTCTGAGGAATTCTGGGAATTGAAATCCAACCATCTTAAAGCATGCTGATTGTGGAATTAATAATAATAATAATAATAATAATAATAATAATAATAATAATAANTTGGAGAATAGCTTGACTCCCTCTTCTTTGTGGCAGCCCCTGAGATATTGGAAGACTGCTATCATGTCCCCCCTCATCCTTCTGTTCGTTAAACTAGACATACCCAATTCCAGCAACCGTTCAATTCTGGGAGTTGACATCCACCCATCTTGAAGCATGTTGGCTGAGGAATTCTGGGAATTGAAATCCATCCATCTTAAAGATGCTGATTGTGGAATTCTGGGAATTGAAGTCCAACCGTCTTAAAGCATGCTGATGGTGGAATTCTGGGAGTTGAAGTCCTTATGCCTTAAAATTCCAAGTTTGAGACAGACTGCTCTGTTTCCTGCATCAGCGGTCCATGATAGTCCCAGTGTTTATCGAGGGCTGCAGGAAGGTTGATGCTCGCAATTCCCTGGACTATTTTTCACAGTCCAGCTGTTAAACTTGGCAACTTTCTAGCATTTTTTTCACAGCCGGTAGGTTTTCTGACCTGAGGGGAAGAGACAAGAGACGGTATTCTGAAGAAAACACACACACACACACACACACACACACACAACCCCGCCTTCCTTCTCAGCTTCTTCCTAGTCTGCATTTCAGGCAGAATGTTTTCTCTGCCTTATCTAGAGTCCCCCCAATGCTGGAAAAACTCAGCTCAGCTGGGATCTGGCTGGTAAACAAGGCTTGGTTAGGGGCTGCCAATCCAATCAAACAAAACAAAATTGCCAAATTAAAATCCTTCTGCACATAACGGTGTGAGTTCCGCTTTGGGATAATTCTGAAAAAACAAAAACAAATAAAATTTCTCCTTTCCCCCCCTTTTTTTGATCTGGCTGAGCTGGTAAGTCGATGTGACGTCCTTTGCCCTAGGCCAGGCGTAGGCAACCTTGGCTTTTTTATGACTGGTGGACTTCAACTCCCAGAATTCCTCAGCTGGCATGGGGGAACTATGGCCCCTTCATGACTGGTGGACTCCAACTCCCAGAATTCCTGAGCCAGCATGGGGGAACCATGGCCCCCTCATGACTCGTGGACTTCAACTCCCAGAATTCCTGAGGCAGCATGGCTCAGCTTGGAAACCTCTCCTTTTCCCCTCAGCATGGCTGGCTCAGGGATTCTGGGAGTTGAAGTCCACGAGTCATAAAAGGGCCAAGGTTGCCTACCCCTGGCCTAATCCATTGTTTCTCCACCTCAGCAACTTTAAGACGTGTGGACTCCGACTCCCAGAATTCCTGAGCCAGCGTAGGGAACTATGGCCCCCTCATGAGTCGTGGACTTCAACTCCCAGAATTCCTGAGCCAGCATGGCTCAGCTTGGAAACCTCTCCCTGTCCCCTCAGCATGGCTGGCTCAGGAATTCTGGGAGTTGAAGTCCACCAGTCATAAAAGAGCCAAGGTTGCCTACCCCTGCCCTAGGCCTAGGTCAGGGGAATAGATGCTGGGCCTGTCCCAGTAGATTTTGGCCTGTGGGGGGGGGGGATCAAAAATCAACCAGGGAAGAATTTGCTGGGCTAGGGAGAGTTAATTTCGGAGTAAAAGTCTGTGTGATCGGCAGGGCTATTTTGATGAGAAGCAGAGCTGGGCCAAATCCCTTGGTCCGAAGACCGGACCGCGGAAAATTTTGCATCTTTTCAACCCACCAGGATGCTCTGCAGAGGGGCCGGAGCCCTTCCCAGAATTCCCCAGCCAGCATAGCTGCTGCTGGGAATTCTGGGAACATTTGGCGGGTGAAGGAAGGGGGGGGGTCTAAAGTAGTTCTAGCTTAATGAGCAGTTTCTTAATGACTACGCTTCCAGGAAGTGCTTGTGGGCTTCTGGGAAGTGCTGATGGGTTTCCAAGAAGTGCTGGTGGGCTTTGAGGAAGTGCTGGTGGGCTTTGAGGAAGTGCGGGTGGGCTTCTAGGAAGTGCTGGTGGACTTCCAGGAAGTGCTGCTTGTCTTTGAGGAAGTACTGTTTGACTTCCAAGAAGCGCTTGGTGGCCTTTGAGGAAGTGCTAGTGGCCTTTGAGGAAGTGCTGGTGGGCTTCCAGGATATGCTGGTGGGCTTCTAGGAAGTGCTGGTGGACTTCCAGGAAGTGCTACTTGCCCTTTGAGGAAGTACTGTTTGACTTCCAAGAAGCGCTTGGTGGGCTTTCAGGAAGTGCTAGTGTGATTCAAGCATGTGCTGGTGGGCTTCCAGGAATTGCTTGCGGACTTCCAGGAAGTATGAGTGAGACGGTTGCCATCTTGGATGTACAGCAACGTTCCTCAACCTGGACAACTTTTGAGCTCTGTGGACTTCAACTCCCAGAATTCCGCAGTCAGCATGCTTCTGGGAATGGAAGTCCATCCATGCTGGTTGGAGACTTCTGGGTGTTGAAGGCCAATTATGCTGGCTGGGGAATTGTGGGAGTTGAAACCCACACATCTTAAAATTGCCCAGGTTGGGAAAATAAACTCTGCTGTAGAAGACTTACTAGCCTTGAGAAGGAGGTGGGAGACTTGGACGTGTCAGACAGACTCACCAGCCTTTACCTGGACCTTCAAAAGGAGACCACGGAAGTTTGGGGCAGGTCTTTAAGACTTTGTTCACCTCTCCTGCTACAATAAATTGGAAGATGTAGGATAAGGCTTTTCAACCAGTGGTACGGGTACCACCTGTGGTACATTGGCACCTGGCAGGTGGTACGCGACCATCCTAGAAAAGTAGCGGGGGAGAGGAATGAGCTGAACCGGTGGCAGCACCGCACAAGCCTGAGCGGGAGATGGCTGGAGCTGCAGGGCTGTCAGGGCTCAGCGGAAGCACCAGGATCAGCACCGCTTTCCAGCTGATCGGTGCTTTTTCGGGGCTGTCAGGGCTCAGTGGAAGCGCCAGGATCAGCGCCAGGATCCAGCTGGAGCTCAGTGCTGATCCCGGTGCTTCTGCTGAGCCCAGAAGCGCCAATCATCTGGAAAGCAGCACTGATCCTGGTGCTTCTGCTGAGCCCAGAAGAAGCGCCGATCAGCTGGAATGTTGCAGCCTCTCCAGGGTCTTGTGATTTACATTCAGATGCTTGGCAACTGATTCATATTTATGACGGTCGCAGTATTCCAGGGTCATGTGAAGTGACCAAAACCTGCTGCAACCACCCAGCAGACTGGGGGGGGGAATAAAAACCAAACACCCCCCACCCCACCCCCGCTGCCAATCCTCAACAGAAATGCTCACAACAATGAAAACCTCGGACAGGAGGAAGAGCGCCGCCGGGCGGGCAGGCAGGTGTCTTGCTCGGCTGTGGCTTGGGGGGCACTTTTTTCAGTGCCATTGTAACTTTGAACAGTCACTAAGCGAACTGTTGTAAGTCAAGGACTACCTGTACTATATCAGTTTTTTTCCTTTTAGGGGGGTGTCATCAAGTTTTTGACCCCTTGCTAGGTGACTGGTGGTACTCGGATGTTGCCCTATCCTAAAAGTGGTACAATGGGTGAAAAGGTTGAAAAGCCCTGGTGTAGAAAACCAGCTTTGGAAAGTAACTTGTGCATTGAGGAGAAGATTTTGCCCTACGACAAATCCCAGGCCTTGGATTGGCTGGGGAATTCTGGGAGCTGAAGTCCACCCATCTTAAAGTGGCCAGAGTTGAGAAACAAAGAGAAGAACGAGGGATGACATGACAGCAGTCTTCCAATATTTGAGGGGCTGCCCCAAAGAAGAGGGAGTCAAGCTATTTTCCAAAGCGCCTGAAGGCAGGACAAGAAACAATGGAGGGAAACTCATCAAGGAGAGAAGCAACCTGGAATTAAGGAGAAACTTCCTGACAGTGAGGACAATTAATCCTTTGCTTCCAGAAGTTGTGAAGGCTCCAACACTGGAGGTTTTTAAGAAGAGATTGCCAATAAAAGAGTATATTTGTAACTCAGGGTTGAACTGAGGGGTTCTTGATAACCCAAACTAGGTAACATCATCAGTGCTTCAATCTAAGAAGAGACTGGACAGCCATTTGTCCCGGAATGGTATATGGTCTCCTGCTTGAGCAGGGGGTTAGACTAGAAGACCTCCAAGGTCCCTTCAAAACTCTTCCTTTATTCTGTCATTCTGCTACTCTGTTATTCCTCTATTCTGCTACTCTGTTACTCTGCTATTCTGTCATTCTGCTATTCTGTTATTCCTCTATTTTGTTACTCTGCTATTCTGTTATTCTGCTATTCTGTTTATCTGTTACTCTGCTATTCTGTTACTCTACTGTTCTGTTATTCTGCTATTCTGCTGTTTTGTTATTCTGCTAATCTGCTAATCTGTTACTCTGCTATTCTGTTATTCAGCTATTCTGTTATTCTGCTATTCTGTTATTCTGCTATTCTGTTTATCTGTTACTCTGCTATTCTGTTACTCTACTGTTCTGTTATTCTGCTATTCTGCTGTTTTGTTATTCTGCTAATCTGCTAATCTGTTACTCTGCTATTCTGTTATTCAGCTATTCTGTTATTCTGCTATTCTGTTATTCTGCTATTCTGTTACTCTTCTATTCTGCTATTCTACTATTCTGTTATTCTGCTATTCTACTAATCTGTTACTCAGCTATTCTGTTATTCTGCTGTTCTGTTATTCTGCTATTCTGTTACTCTTCTATTCTGTTATTCTGCTATTCTACTATTCTGTTATTCTGCTATGCTGCTAATCTGTTACTCTACTATTCTGTTATTCTGTTATTCTGCTATTCTGCTAATTTGTTACTCTGCTATTCTGTTACTGCTGTTCTGTTATTCTGCTCTTCTGTTACTCTGCTATTCTGTTATTCTGCTGTTCTGTTATTCTGCTGTTCTGTTATTCTGCTATTCTGTTATTCTGCTATGCTGCTAATCTGTTACTCTACTATTCTGTTATTCTGTTATTCTGCTATTCTGCTAATTTGTTACTCTGCTATTCTGTTATTCTGCTCTTCTGTTACTCTGCTCTTCTATTACTCTGCTATTCTGCTAATCTGTTACTCTACTATTCTGTTACTCTGCTATTCTGTTACTCTGCTATTGTTATTCTGCTATTCTCTTATTCTGCTATTCTGCTATTCTGTTACTGTTCTATTCTGCTATTCTGCTATTCTATTTTCATATTCTGCTATTCAGTTATTCTGCCATGGAAGGAGGCATGGCTGATGGAACTGGGGCAGCTTTTCAAACGGAGAGAAATTTAAGCTGGCAAACCTTTTACAGGATGATGTCAGCGCTGATGATGATGCGATGGCCTTTTTGCTGAGAGCCTCTGTTTCAGCCCTGCCATGTTGATCACGCAGAGAGAGAGAGACCAGCGCTCCGTCTTTCCAAGGGAAGGAAAACGTGAGATTCCTCATCTCCCAAAGCAAGTCAGGAATTGGGAAGGGGGAGGGGGGAGGGAGAGAAAGAGAGAGAGACCTGGAAGGGGGGGGGACGCAGAAGGAGCAGCCTATTCAGTAGAATACCCCGACTGTCATCCCTGACTCCCGGTTTGCTTTGCTCCCTCTGTAGCTGTATAAGAACATAACTTTTCTTCCTTTCCTTCTTTCTTTCTTTCTTTCTTTTTTTTTAATCAACAACCCTATTCATCATTTCTGTGTCGGAGCCCGTGGAGATAAAGTGGCCGTAAATTACAAAGTGTGAAAGAGGTGATTGGGGAGCCTGTAAGCTGGAGGTTATTTTTATTAAAAAAAATATAAGAAGGGAAAGAAGGCATCCCTCTTTCTCTCTCTCTCCCTCTCCCCCTTTTTCTTTCTCTCTCTCTCTCTCTCTGTCTCTCTGTTTCTGTTTCTCTCTCTCTCTCTCTCTCTCCCTTTCTCTTTCTTTCTTTCTCTGTCTCTCTCTCTCCTTTCTTTTTCTTTCTCTATCTCTATCCCTTTCTTCTTTCTTTCTTTCCTTCTTTCTCTCTCTCTCTCTCTCTGTCTATCTCTCCCTATCCCTCTTTCTTTCTTTCTTTCTTTCTTTCTTTCTTTCTTTCTTTCTTTCTTTCTTTCTTTCTTTCTTTCTTTCTTTCTTTTTCTTTCTCTCTCTGTCTCTTTCTCTCCCTATCCCTTTCTTTCTTTCTCTCTCTATCTCTCCCTATCCCTCCCTTCCTTTCTTTCTTTCTTTCTTTCTTTCTTTTCTTTATCTATCTCTCCTTATCCCTTTCTTCTTCCTTTCTTCATTTCTTTCTTTCTTTTTTCTCTCTCTGTCTATCTCTCCCTATCCCTTTCTTTCTTTCTTTCTTTCTTTCTTTCTCTGTCTGTCTCTCCCTATCCCTTTTTTCTTTCTCTTTCTTTCTCTTTCTTTCTTTCTTTCTCTGTCTATCTCTCCCTATCCCTTTCTTCTTTCTTTCTTTCTTTCTTTCTTTCTTTCTTTCTTTCTTTCTTTCTTTCTTTCTTTCCTTCCTTCCTTCCTTTCTCTCTCTCTCTCTGTGTCTCTTTCCCTATCCCTTTCTCTTTTTCTCTTTCACTGTCTCTCTCCCTTTCTCTTTCTATGTCTCTCTCTCTCCCTATCCCTTTTCTCTTTCTCTCTCTCTCTCTCTCCCACCTTTCTCTGCCTGTCTCTCTCTTTCTCTGTCTCTGCCTGTCTCTCTCTCTCTCTGTCTCTGTCTGTCTCTCTCTCTCTCCGCCTCTCCCTTTCTCTCTCTTTCTCTCTCTCTCTCTCTGTCTGTCTCTGTCTCTCTGTTTCTCTCCCCCACCTCCCAGCCCTACTTCTCCAAGCCTAGCTGGCCAGGCAGGGCATTGTTCCCCGTCTCCGCATCCTTTCCATCTCCGCTGCATCCCGTTGCCATGGTGATGCCTCCGTCCTTTCCTTCCTGTCTCCCTTTCAGTCCCAGCCATTGGCAGGCAGGCGGGGATCAAAAGGGCTGTGTCTCTTCCACAGATCCAGGCTGGTGAATTTGCAACCTCGCTCCTCCAGCACCCAGCAAGGGTTTGGGAGCTATTGTTGCAGTGTTACTGTTCTTTGGCCACAATGCCCAGGAAGGCTAGCCGTGGGTGGACCCAAGGTGGACCTTTCTGGCTGATGAGAATGGGGGTCCAACACCCACCCCCAAATCTGGAAGGCCACCAATTTGCAAGCCTTGGAATCGGGAAGCGCTGGGCTCTTGAGCTTCTGTTTCAATCCCCAGAATAGCGTTTCTTCATCATTTAAATGCTAAGATGGGTGGACTTCAAGTCCCAGAATTCCTCAGCCGGGATGTATGTACTTGTGTGAAAAACGGTTTCAGTGCCGTTGTAACTCTGAACGGTCACTAAATGAACTGTTGTAAGTTGAGGACTACCTGTATTTTGGGAGTTGAAGTAAAATATAATGGCTAGGTAATTTTGGCACTTGAAGTCCCCTTTGAGTAAAGCAATGCTGGCTGGGGGATTCTGGGAGTCAAAGTCCACCCCTCTTAAAGCATGCCGGCTGGGGGATTCTGGGAGTTGAAGTCCACCCATCTTAAAGCATGCTGGCTGGGGGATTCTGGGAGTCGAAGTCCACCCCTCTTAAAGCATGCTGGCTGAGGAATTCTGGGAGTGGAAATCCACCCCTCTTAAAGCATGCTGGCTGAGGAATTCTGGGAATGGAAGTCCACCCGTCTTAAAGCATGCTGGCTGGGGAATTCTGGGAGTCGAAGTCCTGACTTCTAAAAATTGTCCATCTTATAGTTCCCAGGGCTGAGCAAAACTATTCTAACAGCTTTACGCCATGAGATCTTTTATGGAACTCCTTGCTCTTCATCTCAAAGACACTCTCTTGGGTTTTCTTACTCTAAGTTTACATATAAGCTTTAAAAATATACTACAGAGACCAACTATTTTAATCTGGCTCATTATTTCCTAAATGCATTTTCCAGGATCTTGACTGTTTACCACAGATTTTACCTGCAGAGGTTAAATTTAGCACTTTTGCAGGTTATCTTTCTTCTTGCGTAGTATGTTGCCCGTGGAATGTGTGATGGTGACCATGATCCAGTGGTGTAAATCAATCCATCAAGGTGATAAATTTGGTCTCCAATACTTACAGGGACAGGAAAGATTGAAATACAGTATTCGGATGTGTTTTGTTGGGAGGAAAGTCAGATCTAAACCAGTCAGCCCAGCTCGTTTTTGAGTTTCGCTAAACTTTGTGTGAACTTTCTTCCGTTTTTAATTATTTTGAAGCTGCTAGAGCCGTGTCACTAATTAAGGATGCAGGATGCTGTTGGGAATGCCTAAAAGGAGAATAATAATAATAATGATGATGATGATGATGATGATGATGATGATGATGATGATGATGATGATGATGATAATAAAGTTGGAAGGGACCATGGAGGTCATCGAGTCCAACCCCCTGCTCAGGCAGGAACCCTACACCATTTCAGACAAATGGCTGTCCAGTCTCTTCTTAAAAACTTCCAGTGTTGGAGCAATTAACCACCTCTGGAGGCAGGTTGTTCCACTGGTTAATTGTTCTAACTGTCAGGAAGTTTCTCCTTAGTTCTAGGTTGCTTCTCTCCTTGATCAGTTTCCATCCGTTGCTTCTTGTCCTGCCTTCAGGCGCTTTGGAGAATAGCTTGACTCCCTCTTCTTTGTGGCAGGTCCTGAGATATTGGAATACTGCTATCATGTCACCCCTTGTCCTTCTTTTCATTAAACTAGACGTACCCAATTCCAGCAACCGTTCCTCATATGTTTTAGCCTCCAGTCCCCTGATCCTCTTTGTTGCTCTTCTCTGCACTCTTTCTAGAGTCTCAGCATCTTTTTTACATCACGGTGACCAAAACTGGATGCAGGATTCCAAGTGTGGCCTTACCAAGGCCTTGTAAAGTGGTATTGATACTTCACGTGATCTTGATTCTCTCCCTCTGTTAATGCAGCCCAGCACTAATTGGGTCACAGATGTTGTTTGAACAGAACCAGGGAGAGAGAAAGGACTGTGTGATGGAGAAATTCAGGAGAGATGCTTTAAAGGACCGGGAAGTTTGATTTATTAACACACTAGCAACAACTTTTTCTGGACCATCCCAACGCGTGAATTCTTTGAAGCACAGGAATTTGGAAGGATTGTCAAACTGAGGCTAGAGGTTTGCCTTCCCTTTTAATTCTGAGTCTGAGATTTTTTTACTTGTAAAAATATGTTTTTTAAAAAAATTGATGTCTGCTTCAGCTGTGGCTGCATCGTCTCTCAAAGGTGAAAGGTTTTTAGAGGGATATAAGAGGTGTAGGTTCTGGGAAGTTTTGATGTGTTTGAAATTCGCAAGATTCGTATATGTATGCCTCCGAACTAGACTGTTGTTTCTCCTGGGCCACATAGGTGTGTCTATGTGGGTCTATGCATACATCTGTTTTATTTATTTAATTTTTTCGCCAGGTTTATGCAGTGTATTGTTGGAAGAAAAATTTTCTTCATCCTGGTTCAGTCCAAGCCGGGGATAAACAACATGACAACTGCTTTAGAAAGAAGGTTGCAGTTTATTGAAGAGGAGAGCCAGACAGAAAGATGGTTCTGGCAGGAAAGAGGAGAGAAAAAAAGGGGGCCAGCACATGTAGGGAGTGGGTTTTTATACCCTCTGGAGCCTTTTGTTTGGAGGTTATTTCCTGTTCCTGTTTGAGGCTTTCTATTTCCTGTGTCATGTATTTTGACCTGTGTCCCTTTGGCATCTGTGAGTTAATCCTGTTATGTCCTGTCTTAGACTTTGGGTGGGGTATGTAGATTTTAGGTGTCTTTGTCTTCCTAAGCTTCTGGCTCCAACCTTCCTGATGGTTTACATCTGCATTTCTACAGAGCTGGTTTCTGCTTGGGGAAGGGAGACTTGGGGCTATTAAGAAAACTGGGCATGCTTTTCTGCCTCTTTAAGATGCTTTGAGGAAATATATTTTTCTGCCCTTTTAATATTTCCTTCTCTGGGGAGCTGACTTCCCACAGTATATTGGAGGGTGTGATCCTTTGAGAGCTGTACGCAAAAAAATCTCATTGTAATGTAGGCTGATTAGTGTACATTTAAAGTGACAATAAAGTTTATTCTATTCTATTCTATTCTGTAATTCTATTCTATTCTGTAATTCTATTCTATTCTGTAATTCTATTCTATTCTATTCTATTCTGTAATTCTATTCTATTCTGTAATTCTATTCTATTCTGTAATTTTATTCTGTAATTCTA
>NW_015389910.1:69416-81998 GCF_001527695.2 Protobothrops mucrosquamatus
GAGAAAAGGTGGCGGAACTCAAACCTGGCCACGCCCTCATCAAACCCTAGGACCGCCCCTTTAGAGAACAGGAATGCAAGTAAAATTTGGGAGGGGCTATTTCCGGTGTGGGAGGGGCTATTTCCGGTGCGGCCGGCCCGGAAAAAGGTGCCGGAACGCGGTTCCGCCGCGTTCCGGCTGAAAAAAAGCCCTGCTATTCTATTCTAAATTCTATTCTATTCTATTCTGTAATTCTATTCTATTCTGTTCTATTCTATTCTGTAATTCTATTCTATTCTGTAATTCTATTCTATTCTGTAATTCTATTCTATTCTATTCTATTCTGTAATTTTATTCTGTAATTCTATTCTAAATTCTATTCTATTCTATTCTGTAATTCTATTCTATTTTATTCTATTCTATTCTGTAATTCTATTCTATTCTGTAATTCTATTCTATTCTATTCTGTAAGTCTATTCTATTCTGTTCTGTTCTATTCTACTCTATTCTATTCTGTAATTCTATTCTATTCTATTCCGTATTCTGTTCTATTCTGTAATTCTATTCTGTAATTCTATTCTATTCTATTCTATTCTATTCTATTCTATTCTATTCTATTCTATTCTATTCTGTAATTCTATTCTATTCTATTTTATTTTATTCTATTCCTTATTCTATTCTATTCTATTCTATTCGATTCTATTGTATTCTATTCTATTCGATTCTATTATTATTATTCCGCACATCGTAAAATGCCCAAGACTGAGAAACACTGAGGTTTACTGTTTGAAGATTTGGAGATAGTTGCCCAATAGGGTAAAAACATTGGTTTGATTATTTTTTTTTAAACAATGATAAATTTATAAGACTAGCAATAAAGGGTGTAGAGATGGTCTTCCTTTTCAAGATTATTAGGACACATGGAAGAGTCTGCTTCCAATGAATTGGGAAGGAGAGTCTCAGCTGAGAATGGGGAAGACTTAAAGATATTATTTCCCTTCTGGGTTCAGGGGATTTTTCTAGATTTTTCCATGTTTGTGGAAATGGCCTTTGCTGCTTCACAGCACATCCACGTTCTCTTCACCGAGCAGAGCAAGGGCAAATATTAATATTAATAAGGATGTTAATAAGAAAAAAGGAAGAAGGCTTTGTGTTTTCGTCCTCTCTGCCTTCCATCGGGTTATCGGCTTGCTCAAGCAAGGAAAGAATGAGGAAAGGGATCTTGGAGGTCATCTAGGCTGACCCCCTTGCCCAGGACTGGAATTCACTATTACTAATCCTCGATTTACGATCGTAGCCGGGAGGAGAATTTCCGGGGTGAAGTTAAAGCAGTCGTTAAGAGAGTCGTGGCCCATTTTACCACGTTTTTTCTTTCTTTCTTTTTTTGCCACGGTTGTTAAGCAAGTCACTGCCGATAATTTGAGTCGTGCAGTCGTTAAGCAAATCCGGCTTCTCTCCTTGATTTTGCTGGCGGGAAGCTGGCTGGGAACGTCGTGAACAGCGAACGGGTGACCATGGAATGTCGCAACTATCGCAAACGCAACCCAATTTGCCAAGCACCCGAATTTTGATCACGTGACCCTGAGTTTAGCATCCAACAGTTGCTAAACGGACGGTCGTAAGATGAGGACTACAAGTACAGGTGGTCCTCGGCTTACGACCATCCGTTTAGCAACTGTTCGAAGTCACGGCGGTGCTGAAAAAGCACAGGTGGTCCTTGACTTAAGAGCCCCAAATTTTTGTGGCGATGTGAAACATTGGTTCAATGAATTTTGCTCCAGTTTACGACCTTTCTTGTTAAGTGAATCCCTGCACTTTTTCAATGAGTCACCCGGTTGTTAAGTGAAACTGGTTTTCCCCACGGACTTTGCTTGTTGGAAGATCACCAAAGGGGTTCACGTGAGCCCCGGAGCACTGCAGCGGTCATAAATATGAGTCAGTTGGCCAAGCGTCTGAATTTTGATCACATGACCAGGGGGATGCTGCAGCGGTTGTAAGTGTGAAAAACAAGTACTAAGTCTCAGTTTTTTCAGTGCCGTTGTAACTTCGAACGGTCCCTAAATGGACTGTTGTTAAGTTGAGCACTGCCTGTAACTTACAATGAGTCCTCGCACTTATGACCATTGCAGCATCCCAACGGTCACGGTCGCAATCTCCGAGGAGGGGCCCTTGAAATAGGAATAGAAATGCTTTCAAGAAGAGACTGAACTGGCATCTGTCAGAAATGGTGTAAGGTCTCCTGCTGGGGCAGGGGGTTGGACTAGATGGCCTACAAGGTCCCTTCCAACTTTGTTATTCTAGTCTAGTCTATTGGAATAAATATTCCAATATTTATTCCAATATCTATTCCAATATCTATTCCAATATCTATTCCTATTCTATTCTACTCTACTCTACTCTATGTAGTCTGTTCTCTATTCTATTCTATTCTATTCTATTCTATTCTATTCTATTCTATTCCATTCCATTCCATTCCATTCCATTCCATTCCATTCCATTCCATTCTATTTCTATTTCTATTTCTATTTCTATTTCTATTTCTATTTCTGTTCTATTCCAATATCTATTCTATTCTATGCTACGCTACTCTACTCTACTCTACTCTACTCTACTCTACTCTACTCTACTCTACTCTACTCTACTCTACTCTATTCCATTCCACTCCTATTCCTATTCCTATCCCTATCGCTATCCCTATCCCTATTCCTATTCCTATTCCTATTTCGGTTCTATTCCAATATCTATTCTATTCTATTCTTTTCTATTCTAAATGTGTTTCTTCCTCCGCCCCCCCCCCCACAAGCTGGATCACCTCCCCTTCCTATTCTACAGCTCCTCCTGACACTTCGGTTCCTTGTTCTTTGCGAGAACCCCTTACGTTTGGGAGTTCATTAAGTTCCTCCTGCCCTTGTTGTGAGCGTTTCCACCCTGACGGATTTTTAATCAGCTGGAGATCAGGCCTTAAAGAGGTCGGCTGTACGATGCGTTCCGCTTCTCCTCCACGTCTGGAAGGAGAAACGGCTGCCGAAAATGTCCTCCTGTAGAATTGGTCTCGCGATTTTGGTCTTTCTGAACCTCAGCAACTTCGAGATGGGTGGACTTCAACACCCAGATTTCTCTAGCAGGGATTTTTGGACTTCAACTCCCAGAATCCCCTTGCCAGGATCTGTGGATGTCATCTCCCAGAATTCCCCATCTGGGATCTGTGGACTTTAACTCCAAGAATCCCCTGTCCTCTATCAATTTCTACCTTCTAGTATCGTCTTCTGTCTATCTATCTATTATCTATCAATATCTATCATCTACTATCATCTATTTATTTCTATATCTATTATCTATCAATATCTATCATCTACTATCATCTCTGTCTGTCTGTCTGTCTGTCTGTCTCTATTAATATCTATCCACCTATCATCTATCAATACCTATCTATCCTGTCTCTCACCTCTCATTTATCTCTATCTACCTATTATCTATCAATATCTATCATCTACTATATCTGTCTTCCTGTCTTCTATTAATATCTATTCACCTGTCATCTATCAATACCTATCTATCATGTCTCTCATCTCTCATTTATCTCCATTACCTATTATCTATCATCTACTATCATCTACTATCATCTATCGATATATATATATCAGCTACTAATCTGTATCTATCATCTATTATCTATCATCTACTATCATCTATCAATATCTATCAGCTACTAATCTATATTATCTATCTATTTATCATCTATCAATATCTATCAGCTACTAATCTATATCATCTATTATCTATTTATCATCTATCAATATATATCAGCTACTAATCTATATCTATCATCTATTATATCTATCTATTATCTATTTATCATCTATCAATATCAGCTACTAATGATTAGTAGCTGATATTGATAGATGATAGGAGATGATAGTAGATGATAGATAATAGATGATATAGATTAGTAACTAATCTATATCATCTATTATCTATCATCTACTATCATCTACTATCATCTATCAATATCTATCAGCTACTAATCTATATCTATCATCTATTATCTATTTATCATCTATCAATATATATCAGCTACTAATCTATATCTATCATCTATTATCTATCACCTACTATCATTTACTATCATCTGTCTGCCTGTCTGTCTCTATTAATATCTATCCACCTGTCTATCAATATCTATCATGTCTCTCGTCTCTCATTTATCTATATCTATCTATTATCTATCTATCTATCTATCTATCTATCTATCTATCTATCTATCTATCTATCTATCTATCTATCTATCTATCTATCTATCTATCACTATCATCACTATCATCCATCTGTTTCTCTCTCTCTCTCTCTCTCCACCCATCATCCATCCCTCCATCCACCCATCCCCTGTCTACCTAACTAACCATCAATTATCTGCCTGTCTTTCTATTTGACTCTACTTTGGACCTCAGGCAAGTTATGCAAAATAATAATTACCGTATGTGTCTGTCTTTTATCTGCCTGCCTAGCCATCCCTCCATCCCTCCACCCATCCTTCTGTGGCCCCATGTGACTCAATATTTTAAATCGAAGATTCATTGCATTTTAGAAAGAGGACAAACACGCAAAGCAAAGCACCATCCTCGGAGACAAAGTCCCCAGAGGCACTCCTTTAAAAATCCCAACGGGTGTGTGTGTGTGGATATCGCCCGAGGCTTTGTTGAGAAATGGGAAGAATAACTGTCTCTTAGGGAAGAATAGCAGGATAACAAAGTTTGAAGGGACCTTGGGGGGTCTCCTAGTCCTGCTCAGGCTGGAAACCCTATAGCAGGAGGCCAAGATTCAGGGACCCAAAGAGGACTAGAAACTTAGCTCTCAAACAACAATAATAATAATAATAATAAATATAATAATACAATACAATAAAATAAAATAAAATAAATAATAACAACAACAAAACAATAAAACAACAACAATTGTTATTGTTATTATTTTAAAAAACCAGACAAGCACCTGCAACATAACACCCCGGACTTAACAATTGTCGATAAGAAAGACAAAAAAGTCTGGATAGTGGACGTGGCAGTGCCCGGAGACAGCAGAATAGACAAGAAAGAACTGGAGAAGATAACAAAATACAGAGACCTACAAATAGAAATAGAAAGACTGTGGCAAAGGCAAGCAAGGGTAGTACCAATAGTCATAGGTGCCTTGGGTGCAATCCCAAAACAACTGGAGCATCACTTGAACACCACCATCGGCACTGACAAATTCGCCATCAGTCAATTGCAAAAGGCGGCCTTACTAGGAACCGCCTCCATCCTGCAATGATATCTGTAATACCATCAAACATCCACATCTGCCTATCCCAGGTCCTTGGGAAGGACTCGATGGGTAGACAAAAATGCCAAATCCAATCTGAACATCTGGCTGTGTGATGATCTATAATAGTAATGATGATGATGATGATGATGATGATGATGATGATGATGATGATGATAATAATAATAATAATAATAATAATAATAATAATAATAATAATAATAATAATAATAATAATAATTTGGCCCCTTAGCCATCCAAATTCTGATCCCAACTGTGGGTGGTAAGTGGAGGGCTTCCTGTCTTGGTAAACTGCCCTGCCTTCGGAGTGCCCCCGGGTGGGTTTAAGCCCCCCCCTCCGGGTGGGTGTCTTTTTGAGTGTGTCTCTGAGTGTGTTGGTGTGTCGGACTTGATTCTCTTCACTCTAAGTCTTGACAGCTCGGTCTCCCGGAAAAATCACTTTAACTTGTCCCCGGGCGACCGCAGGGATGACAGTTTTGCAAGCTTGGTGTGAAATAATTGCTTGTTTTTTTCCGGCCCTTCCCGACTGCTATTTCTCCGGGAGCTGGGAAGAGAGCGGGCAGGTGTGTGTCCCCAGGTGTTTCTGGGCAGGGATAATGGCCTCAATGGGTCCTGGTCCAGCTCTGCAGGGCAAGCGGGAGGGCAGGGCTTCTCCCCCCCCCCCCAGCCACTGAGCTCCAGGATCCCGTGGTTGCACCACAGTCCGGCTTACATCTTCCCGTGTTCTCCGGGACTCCGCCTGGCATCTCTCCCGGCAGCCAGGCAGAAATTATAGGAAGTCCCCGACTTACAACGGTTCATTTAGTAAACCAAGATTCAGAGGTTCCCCCCCCCCCTTCATCGGGGAAAAGGATTTAGTTGGAGGGAAAAACCCCACGGAGAGCTGAAGATTCAGAAGAGACTCTGATTCTTGGCAGATGGGAGAGGTTATAAGGAGTCCTGTTCGTTTAGTGACCGTTCAAAGTTACAACAGCCCTGAAAAACGTGACCTATGAACGCTTTTCACACTTACGACCGTTGCAAGATGGATGGATGGATGGATGGATGGATGGATGGATGGATGGATGGATGGATGGATGGATGGATGGATGGATGGATGGATGCATGCATGCATGGATGGAGATAGTGATAGAGTGATATATATATAGAGAGATAGGTGGATGGATGGATGGATGGATGGATGGATGGATGGAGAGTGATAGAGAGATAGGTGGATGGAGGGATGGATGCATGGAGATAGTGATAGAGTGATATAGGTAGATGGATGGATGGATGGAGAGTGATAGGGTGATAGAGAGAGAGAGATAGGTAGATAGATAGGTAGGTAGATAGATAGATAGATAGATAGATAGATAGATAGATAGATAGATAGATAGATAGATAGATAGATAGATAGATAATGGATGGATGGATGGATGGATGGATGGATGGATGGATGGACGGACGGATAGATATAGTGATAGAGAGAGATAATGATAGAGTGATAGAGAGAGAGATAGGTAGATGGATGGATGGATGGATGGATGGATGGATAGAGAGATAGAGAGATAGATAGAGAGATAGATAGAGACAGACAGACAGACAGACAGACAGACAGACAGACAGAGATAGCCAGAGATATAAAATATATCAGTGTATCAATAAATAGAAACTATTTTATATTTTATATATATATCACTAGAACAGCTTTCCAGTGTTATCCCTCCAGATTGTTGAATTCCCAACTTCCATAATTCTCAATCGGCAGGGTCAAGGGATCAAAATTCGGACACTTGGCCACTGACTCATCTTTATGACGGTCACAGTGTCCCTGGGCTTACGTGATCCCCTTTTGGGACCTTCTGAGAAGCAAAATCAACAGGGGAAGCCAGATTCACTTAACCGCCGGGTTACTAACTTAGCAACTGCAGCGATTAACTTAAGAAAGGTTGTAAAATGGGAGAAAACTCATTTAACGGCGGTTTCACTTAGCGTCGGAAAATGTTGGGCTGAACGGTGGTCGTAAGTCAAGGAGCGCCTGCATCCCACGACGGACCACGAGCCCGATTTATATCTCCCTGGGTTCTCCGGGACTCCGCTCGGCAAATCCAGATGAACCATTGGATTTCCGTCTGCTTTTAATCCAAGAATTTTTGTCGGGCTGTTCCGGAAAGCGCGGTGCTGACTCACGAGTTCCTGAGCACATTGTCCATTGTGTTGGACTGGGGGGGGGGGTGGACGACAGTGGGGGTTGTGTGGAAATCCTGGAAAATCCTCTCTTTTTCTCCAGCCTGTTGTTTACTTGGTAGGAAAGCAGGCAAGAAAGCTGGCTTGGCTTCTGCACCTCGAACCCAGGGCCGGGACAGGGAGAGGCTTGAAGTGGGACAACGGGGTCAGCCGAGGACGTTCAGGAAAATGTTCCCCCCCACTGCACCCACTCACCCACAAGGGATTGCTGGCCCTTTTTGTAGACATGGAGGCGGATTTGGCTGCTGGGGCATCCCACGAGTTGCCGAGGGTGGGAAGAAAATCCAGAGCAGTTTGGAATTTCCTAGAATTTCTTCGGAAAGGTTTGCATTCCTATTCGGAGCTGGGGGGCTCAGGAATCCACATGAGAGCTTCTTTAGATGGGGGGCGGGAGATGGACCTGGAAGGAGGATAGGTTTAAAGGAGACTCTGGGCCTCTAAACTAGATTAAGGGGGCTGGATTTCGACTCCCAGAATTCCCCAGCCGGCATGCTTTAAGAGGGGTGGACGTCAACTCCCAGAATCCCCCATCCAGCATGGTTTAAGATGGGTGGACTTCAACTCCCAGAATTCCCCATTCGGCATGCTTTAAGATGGGTGGATTTAATCTCCCAAAATTCCCCAGCCAACATGCTTTAAGAGGGGTGGACATCAACTCCCAGAATCCCCCATCCAGCATGCTTTAAGAGAGGTGGACTTCAGCTCCCAGAATTCCCTAGACTTCATGCTAGAGAATTCTGGGAATGGACTAAGATGGCTGGACTTGAATCCCACAGAATTCCCCAGCCAGCCAGCTAGGTTGTGTTGATGTTGTTGTGGGTACTCCCTTTTGCTTTTTTTGATACAAAAGTCAGCTTTGCTCCAATGCGGAACCAGTCCTTGATTTACAGCCCTTTGTTTAGCAACTCTTCAAAACTACAACACTGAAACAAGTGACTTAGGAGCATTTTTTCACACAACCGTTGCCGCATCCCCACGGTCGCGTGATCCAAATTGTGCAATCAACTCGTATTAACGAAGGTTGCAGCATCCCGGAGTCACGTGATCCCCTTTGGCGACCTCCTAACAAGCAAAGTCCATGGGGAAGCCAGATTCGCTTAAAAACCGGGTTACTTATTTAGCAATTGCGGCGATTCGTTTAACAGCTGTGGCAAGAAAGGACGTAAAATGGGGCATAACTCCCTTAACGACGGTTTTGCCCATCCGCAGAAATTTGGGTCGCAGTTGCAGGTTGTAAGTGTGGGTGAGCTTAACCCATCAGGGTTTAAGAGCAGGCTGATATTCTGAGGTCACCCTGGACTGGGCGAGAGGACAAATAGAGTCCTAGTGGACAATCCCTTAAATATGAGCCAGCCGTGTGCTGCAGCTGCCAAAAAAGCCAACACAGTGCTGGGCTGCATTAACAGAGGGAGAGAATCAAGATCACGTGAAGTGTTAATACCACTTTACAAGGCCTTGGTAAGGCCACACTTGGAATCCTGCATCCAGTTTTGGTCACCACGATGTAAAAAAGATGCTGAGACTCTGGAAAGAGGGCAGAGAAGAGCAACAAAGATGATTAGGGGACTGGAGGCTAAAACATATAAGGAACGGTTGCTGGAATTGGGTATGTCTAGTTTAACGAAGAGAAGGACGAGGGGGGACAGGATAGCAGTCTTCCAGTATCTCAGGGGCTGCCCCAAAGAAGAGGGAGTCAAGCTACTCTCCAAAACACCTGAAGGCAGGACAAGAAGCAACGGGTGGAAAGTAACCAAAGAGAGAAGCAACCTAGAACTAAGGAGAAACTTCCTGACAGTGAAAACAATTAACCAGTGGAACAACCTGCCTCCAGAAGCGGTGAATGCTCCAATACTGGAAGTTTTTAAGAAGAGACTGTACAGCCATTTGTCTGAAATGGTATAGGGTTTCCTGCCTGAGCAGGGGGTTGGACTAGATGACCTTCAAGGTCCCTTCCAACTTTACTATTATTATTATTATAAACTCAATTTCATTGAGGGCTGCATCAGCATTACGGTTGCCCTTGGGGGGGTGGGGGGCCGTGGCCAGGGTGGGTGCAGCCTACTGGGTGGGCGTGGATGTGGATGGAGTAGGTGTGGCTTACTGGGTGGGCATCAAGGGTGCCTATGGGTGCCATTGAGTGCCATTGGGTTTGCTGTGGGTGCCATTGGGTTTGCGTCAAGGGTGCCTGTGGGGGCCTGGGCAGAAGTGGGACAGATCTGAGGGTCTCTGGCAGAAGGGGGGGGGACCGGGGCAAGCGCCAAGGCATGGTCCATTTCTTCATTCCTCACAAAGGGTGACCCCTCCCCAGCATGCACCCAGGGGGCGGGGCCAACGCAGCAGGGGCTGGTTCCTCGCTGTTTCCAGACGGCCTTGTGGAGCTAAGACTGAATGCCTTTCAGCATAGATGGCCACCACCAAATTGTACATTGGTTCCTGGCCGGCCAGGGCCAGGGCCAAGGCAGCAGGGGCCGTTCCCTCACTGTTTCCAGGATGGCTTCAAGGGCCACATGAAACCACTTCGCGGGCCGCATCCGGCCCCCGGGCCTTGTGTTCGACATGTCTGCTCTAGTAATACAGGCCAGGTGAAGGGAGCCTGCCTGAGTGCGGACACATTAATCAGCATCTATGCCAGTGTTTTCCCTAGATGCCAGTTTAACCGGCTTCCCGTGTAATTAAAGCCACGGGGCGGAATTTGCACGGAGGTTGGGACGTTGTAAGGCATTGGATCGGGAGACGGGCGAAGCTCCCAAGCCACAGACCAGGTCATTTCTGGGGGAGCCGGGCCGTCGGCCGAAGGGGACCCCGCCCTGTGTGAAATGGCACCCTGGACCCCTCTGAGCCGCCCGGCGGCCGGTGAAAAGGGCAAAATCTAATTTAAGGGGCGAGAACATCCCGGCGAAGGAAAGGGGAGAGAATAAATGGACTTTTTGCCTTCGAACGGATCGCCCTTCGCTCCGCTTCGTTGCCTGCCGTTGGAACGGAGCGGATCCCCTGCTTTTAAGATCTCTCACCCCTTCCCAGGAGATGCGTGTTCCGGGTAAGAGTGAGAACGGTTCCTCCCTTGAGTGAAGCTGTGGTTCCTTTTATTGGTGAATTAAGGTTTGTTTGCTTTGGGGAAAATGCTGCAGGTTGCTGGTGGGGGGGGGTTCATTGGGTTTGCGGTGTCTATGCTGAGTGGTGTTGAATCCCTGGTACTTTGAGGGGATCGTGCCTCCTTATATGGCCATCGGATCCTCCTAGATCAAGGGATCGGGCTTCCTTATGTGGCCATTGGATCCCTCTAGATCAAGGACCGGGCCTTGTTATGTGGACATTGGATCCCCCTAGATCAGGGGTAGGCAACCTTGGCTCTTTTATGACTCGTGGACTTCAACTCCCAGAATTCCTGAGCCAGCCACGCTGACGGGAAAGGGAGAGGTTTCCGTGCTGAGCCATGCTGGCTCAGGAATTCTGGGAGCTGAAGTCCACGAGTCATAAATGAGCCGAGGTTGCCTACCCCTGGCCTACATCAAGGGATTGGGCCTCCTTATATGGCCACTGGATCTCCCTAGATCAAGGGGTCAGGGCTCCTTATATGGCCAGTGGGTCCCCCTAGATCAAAGGATCGGGCCTCCTTATATGGCCACTGGACCCCCTAGATCAGGGGTAGGCAAGCTTGGCTCTTTGATGACTCGTGGACTTCAACTCCCAGAATTCCTGAGCCAGCCTGGCTCAGCTTGGAATTCTCTCCCTTTACCCTCAGCGTGGCTGGCTCAGGAATTCTGGGAGTTGAAGTCCACAAGTCATGAAAGGGCCAAGGTTGCCTACCGCTGGCCTAGATCAAGGGATCGGGCCTCCTTATATGGCCACTGGATGCCCCTAGATCAAGGAGATCAACTGGGACCTGAATTTCTGTAGCTAAAGAAGGTGGTTGTTAAGTTGGGACGTTCAGTTTTATGATGTTTTTGGCCTGGTTGTTAAGTGAATCACTGCAGGCATTAAGTGAATCGTGCGATCGTTAAGCGAATCCGACTCCCCCCCCCCCATGGACTTTGCTTATCGGAAGCCGGCTGGGAAATCACAAACGGTGATCAGGTGATCCCGGGATGCTGCAACTGTGGTGAATAGCTGCCGGTGAACAAGTGCTCCACTTTGGGGGGAATGTTGTGACGGTTGTAACTGTGAGGACTGCTCCAAAGTCCCTTTTTTTCAGTGCTGTTGTAATTCAGATGGCCCGCAAATGAATGGACGTAAATTGAGGACTGCCTGTACTTAAGCAGGGGTCCCTGAGGACACCTAGACCCCTCTCAGAGGCACTAATGACGAGGGAGTTCCACCCACAGGGAGTCCTTGACTTACGACCGCAGCCAAGCCGAAAGTTTCCATTGCTAAGCCAGGCAGTTGTTAAGTCCATTTGGCCCAATTTTACGACCTTTACGGCCACCGTTGTTAAGTGAATCAGGTGGTCATTAAGCAAATCTGGCTTCCTGCCGGCTGAGGAATTCTGGGAGTCGAAGTCCAGACACCTTAAAATTGCCAAGCTCAAGAAACACCACCACACAGGTAGTCCTCGACTTACAACGGTTCGTTTAGTGACCGTTCAAAGTTACAATGGCGTTGAAAAAAAGGGACTTATGACCAGTTTCCACATTTACGACCACCACGGTCACGTGATCAAAATTCACACGCTTGGCAACGGACTCGTATTTACGACGGTCGCAGTGTCCCGGGGGGGTCATGTGATCGACGAGCAAAGTCAACGGCGGAAGCCAGATTCGCTTAACAACCCTGTGTCTAACTTAACAACTGCAGTGTTCCGCTGAACAACGGTGGCAAGCAAGGTCGTAAAATGGGGCAAAACTCAGCAAGTGTCTCATTTAGCAACGTATTTTCATATGTGGTGGACATGTAAGGAGGTTAAAGTATTTTGGATTAAGATTTGGTGGAATATTCAAAATATTTTTAAGAAAAAGATAAAGTTTAAACCACAGATATTTTTGTTGGGTATTTTGGAAGATTTGGATGCAAAAGAAGTGGAGTTGATGTTAAATCTTATAACGGCTGCAAGATTATTAATTG
>NW_015389911.1:0-14604 GCF_001527695.2 Protobothrops mucrosquamatus
CTTCCACTCCCAGAATCCCCCAGCCAGCCTGCTTTAAGAGGGGTGGATTTTTCACTCCTAGAGTCTCCCAGCCAGCACCCTTCAATATACGTGCCCATCGATTCCCACGCCTGCTGGGGAATTCTGGGAGTGGACCTCCGCCCCTGTTAACGCACGGGGCCAAAGACTGAGCATCCCTCCCTGGAGCCGGCCTGCCATGCCCACCCCTCCCGCCTTGTCTTCCAGCTGCGTCTGGACGAAGCCCAGGAAGCGGAGTGCCAGGTCTTGAAGATGCAACTGCAGCAGGAACTGGAGCTGCTCAACGCCTACCAGAGCAAGATCAAGATGCAGGCCGAGGCGCAGCACGACCGGGAGCTGCGGGAACTGGAGCAGAGGGTCTCTCTGCGTAGGGCCCTCCTGGAACAGAAGGTAGGGCGGGCAGGCGCCCAGAGCCACCTTCTTCCCCTCCTGCCTGGCTTGCCAAATTCTCCTCTGGGCAAGACTCCCGAGGGGTTGTGGGTCAGTGGTGGCCACCGTTTCCCACCAATCCCCCTCCACTGGTTCTCCTTCCGCCCTCCACGCACCACCACAATGGAGAGCACAAGGTCCATTGCTAAGCGAGGCGGTGGTTAACGGAGACCGCCTGGTTTTACGACCCTTTCTTGCCACGCTGGTTAAGCCAACTCCTGATGTTGTTAAATGCATCGGGCCATCATTAAGCAGATCCAGCTTCTCCCTGGACTTCGCTTCTCGGAAGCCGGCTGGGGAGATCACAAAGGGTTGATCCCACGACCCGGGGATGCCGCAACTTGTCCTAAATACAGTCGTGGCCAAAATGGTGGAAACCTTTTGGGGAAAAGTGTACAGTGGAAATGCCACCTTTGGTTCAGTTTCCACCCGTTTTCCTTCTACTTTTTTATAACTGTAGCACCCAGCACGGAGGGTTCCCGGCTGAGAAGGCATCCTTTGTTCAGCAAAAGGGGCCCCATCCTGCCCAAGGGGAAAAGCAGGGGGGTCTCTAGGTCAAGACTTTTCAACCATTGGCACCTGGCAGGTGGTACGCGACCATCCTAGAAACATAGCGGGGGAGGGGAATGAGCTGAACCGGTGGCAGCTCCGCACAAGCCTGAGCGAGAGACGGCTGGAGCTGCAGGGCTGTCAGGGCTCAGCAGAAGCACCAGGATCAGTGCCGCTTTCCAGCTGATCGGCGCTTCTTCGGGACTATCAGGGCTCAGTGGAAGCACCAGGATCAGCGCCAGGATCCAGCTGGAAAGCAGCACTGATCCTGGCGCTTCTGCTGAGCCCAGAAGAAGCGCCAGTATCAGCTGGAATGTTGCAGCCTCTCCAGGGTCTTGTGATGTACATTCAGATGCTTGGCAACTGATTCATATTTATGACGGTCACAGTGTCCCAGGGTCATGTGAAGGGACCAAAACCTGCTGCAACCACCCAGCAGACGGGGGGGGAGGGATAAAAACCAAACACCCCCCCACCCCACCCCCGCTGCCAATCCTCAACAGAAATGCTCACAACAATGAAAACCTCGGACAGGAGGAAGAGCGCGGCCGGGTGGGCAGGCAGGTGTCTTGCTCGGCTGTGGCTTGGGGGGGGTCACTTTTTTCAGGGCCATTGTAACTTCGAACAGTCACTAAGCGAACTGTTGTAAGTCGAGGACTACCTGTACTTCATCACTTTTTTCCTTTTTTTTTTTTTTTTTGTTTGGTCATCAAGTTTTTGACCCCTTGCTAGGCGACTGGTGGTCCTCGGATGTTGCCATATCCTAAAAGTGGCACAATGGGTGGAAAGGTTGAAGAGCCCTGCTCTAGGTCTCTCAGAAAGCAGGTCTGGCCTTTTGGGGTAACAGCTTTCCCCTCCCCCTTCTCTCCCGATTTCTTTCCTGTCCAGATCGAGGAAGAGATGCTGGCTCTGCAGAACGAGCGGACGGAGCGGATCCGAGGCCTGCTGGAGCGCCAGGCGCGGGAAATCGAGGCCTTTGACTCGGAGAGCATGCGCCTGGGCTTCAGCAACATGCTCCTCTCCAACCTCTCCCCCGAGGCCTTCAGCCACAGCTACCCCGGAGCGTCCAGCTGGTCCCACCACCCTTCGGGCGGGCCGGGCCCTCCCTGGGGACACCCCATGGCAGGCCAGCCTCAGGCCTGGGGCCACCCCATGCAAGGGGGACCCCAGCCGTGGGGCCACCCCTCCGGGCCCCTGCAGGCAGTGCCTCGGGGCGGCTCGCTCGGGGTCCGTAACAGCCCCCAGGCCCTGAGGCGGACGCCTTCCGGGGGACGGACAGAGCCCGGCATGAGCCGCAGCGCCAGCGTCACCTCGCAAATATCCAATGGGTCGCACATGTCTTACACATAATACCTTCCGTTCGGTGCCCCCCTCCCCAGTACGGGTGGGCCGCCCTGCCGGGGCCGTCTGCCCGCCCACAGGAACTGCTGACAAGGCCTCTTTTCCCCCCTCCCCGGGAACCCGGCCCCGGGCAGCGCAGGCTCGGGGTGCCGGTCAGCGGGCCCGTCTCGCGCGGCGAGCATTGCCCTTCCGCACTTGCTATTTGGGATGTCATAGTATTTGGCCGTAGTGTGGCTCTCTCACCTGACACCGCACCGGCTTTAAGGAAGCTACGTGCAGGCGGGGAGGGGTGTGTGGAAACTCCCCACCCCACCCCACCAGGGCTATAGGGAGAGGGGGGGGGGGTCTCCGCTTCTCCGTCAGCTCCAGGAGGAAGATGAAAGGGTTCCCCCTTTATTTTGTCCGGGGCATCTGGAGTCCCAGCTCCCTTGCTCCCGTATCGGTTCAGCTGCCCCTCCACACCTCTGGGGGTGCTTCCTTGTAGGGAGGGGCCCAGGGTAAGTGCCTCCCCAGGACCTTGCCCGCCAGAAGAGGCTGGGGTCGCGCGCCCACCCCCAGGCCCGCGGCCGTCTCCGTTGCACTACGATGCGCAGCCTGGAGAATTTCCGGCCGCACACGCGACGGCCTGGACAGAACTGCACTAGTCAAACGCACCTGCTCGAACCCTCTCGGTATGCGGGTCGGCCCCAGGGGCCGGGTGGCGTGCGAGTGAGCGTGTGTGCGCGTGCACACAGGAGGGGGGAGAAGTGGGGAGGGGGGGCAGGAGAGCCTTTTTAGGGCTTAATACTGTGACATCTCACCGTTCAGCCTCAGAACACCGCGCCGGATCCCCGGCCCCGGCCAGGGCGCCTGCTCTTTTTCCGAACCGTTCCGGCCCGCTGCCAACCGCGCCCAGACGCCAGAGGTCTTGTGAACGATGCCATAAGCCGCCCCTAAGCCTCCTCCCAGAGACCCGGGGTCTCTGCTCCTGACACTACGTTTGCCAGTTTTTTGTTTTTTTTATTGGGCTTGCCACATTATTATTATTATTATTATTGTTGTTGTTGTTATTTTTCTCGTTTACACGTCAAACCGCAACCGTTGTAGGTGTTTGACTTGCCACGGGGAGTCCCGGCTCCTCTGCTGCTGCTGCTGCTGCTGCTGTCGCCACTGGAGACGTTGGTCACGGGCGGTGCCAGTCCTTGCCATGCCCGTGGCGAGCGGGCACCGCGGTTTCGGCGGGCCCCTCGGCAAGAGGCTCGGCCTCCGAGGAGCCACGCGGGGCCCACGGAGGGCCCAGAGGGAGCTGGCTCTGGGGTCGGGGAGGGGTCCCCTTCAGTGCCACTGCAGGGAAAGGGGGTCCCCGGGGGCAGTTGGTCTTCAGCTCGGTCAAATTACTACCAGCTGCCCCCCCCCACAACCCGGCCTTCTGTTGTACATTATTTTCCTTGCACACTTTTAAGCGAACACTAGCTACTAACTGTAGGATTTGCCTTTTAACACACCGATAGGGCTGAGAAATATTTTTTTTTTAATGTCTCTCCGTGACATACCTGTATAGAAGAATATACTCTCGTGTGTGTCACGCTTTTTTGATCTTTTTTTTTTTAAATCAGTGTGACTTTTAATTTAGCTAAATTAAAAACACACACATACACACACACACACACACATCACTCCAAGCTCCTTTGGTTCGGCTGTATCTTCCTTCCCCCCCCCCCCCGCATCCCACTTTTCGGACTGGGGTGGACTGCCAGGAGCAGAAGAGGGCCTGGAGCCTGGCTTGAAAAAAAAGGGGGGGAGGCAGAAGACCACCCACCCAACACACACACACACACACACTCCTGAATTGGGCACAGCTACAGTTGCCAACATGGAGGGGCAGGAACAGCACAAGCCCCCCCTTCGGGGTTGACCTGCCTCTTATCAGTCCCGAGATTGCTGCGAGCTCTCTTTTGGGGTGAAGTGGGAGGGGGGGCTGTCCAGCCAATGAACACTGCAAGTAGGAGGGGGGGAGGGCAGTGACCCCCGCAGCCCATCGTCCCCGACCGAGGCCTGCCAAGCTTAAAACTCCCCGTCGGCATCAGCGGTGATCTGCTCAGCTTGCCTAGGTTTGCGTCTAGCTGTCCTCAAGATGCCTCCTTAAGGCAATTGCCTCCTCCGGGACACAACCTAGGTCAGCAGGCACTCTGGACATGCCCAGTAGCCCACTTGCCTATCCACCCACCCACCCCTCGGAAGCTTTGCTTGCCTCGACAGCGAACAGATGCGACGTCGAATTTGACATTGGCGTTTTTTTGTTGTTGCCGGGGAAGATTGCGATGGAAGCCGTTTTCTCTCTCTCCTTCCTCCTCCTCCTCCTCCTCTTCCTCCCCCCCCCCCAGCCATGTACACACCATCCTGTGCCAGATTCCAGGCTCCCCATGAAATTAATCTTTTAAGTAAAAACAATTTGCCAAAACCCCACTCCGCTGCCTCGGTGTAACTGTTTTTGGTGTGCGCTGCTGGTGCCGGTGTTCCTGCAGGCGTGTGTGCGAAAAGGAGGTGTGGGTGTGGGTGTGGGTGTGGAGGGGGATGCGTCCTCCAGTTTCCACGGGCTTTCTGGAGAGTTGCAACGCAGGGAAGCAAAACGCAGATTTTCGGTAAGTGCTTTCTGATGGAATTTCTCCCGCGCGACGGTTGGCCGCGTTAAAACGGTTTTTTTCAGAGACCCAGTTGTGAGAATTGGGGTGTGAAATGGGTTTGGCGGGATTCCCCAGCTGCGCTCGGTTCCAATTTGGAGGTCCCTGGCCTTGCCTTGCAAAACTTAATTCTGTTCTCTCTCAGCTGGGGGGGTTTCCCTGCAGACGTTTCATGACCCAAGTAGGCAACGTCATCAGTGTTAGGGGGAGGAGGGTTGCTCTCTTGTTTATTTACAAGGGGTTTGCCAGTGGCTTGACAGTAAAGAGCAGCCTAATCAAGGATGTGCCAAGAAGAGAACAACATTCCCACCAACTCTGACAGGGCACAGTATGTAAACAGTGCAAACCCCGCTCCCTTCTAGCCCTGATGATGCTACCCAGTTGGGTCATGAAACGTCTGCAAGAAAACCACCCAGCTCAGAGAGGAACAAGGACCCCACAGTCCTCCTTCTCTTCTAGCACTGATGATGCTACCCAGTTGGGTCAAGAAATGTCTGCAAAAAAACAGCCAAGCTCAGAGAGCACCATGGACCCCACAATTGTCCTCTTCTTCCTCCTCCTCTCTTCTAGCACTGATGATGCTACCCAGTTGGGTCAAGAAATGTCTGCAAAAAAACAGCCAAGCTCAGAGAGCACCATGGACCCCACAATCGTCCTCTTCTTCCTCCTCCTCCCTTCTAGCTCTGATGATGTTGCCTAGTTGGGTCAAGAAACGTCTGCAAGAAAACAGCCAAGCTCAGAGAGTACCAGGGACCCCACAATTGTCGTCGTCATCCTCCTCCTCCTCCTCACGACTCCTCCCTTCTAGCACTGATGATGTTACCCAGTTAGGTCATGAAACGTCTGCAAGGAAACCCCCAAGCTCAGAGACCACCCAGGACCCCCACAATTCAGGCCAGAGTATAAATAGTCTCTTCTGTTGATAATTTCTTATTTTGTCTTTCCACTTTTATCTCAAAAGAGTTTGGGGGGGGGGGGGAAGAGTTTTCCATTTATTTCCTAGCTGGTTTCCATTTAATAGTACGTTAGTTTACAAGCTGGGTTCCTCCTGCCCGTGGTATTTATCTAGCTGGTCTGCTCCAGTTTGTACAAAACCAAAGATTTTTCTGAAAAAGTTGGATCTGGTTGGGAGACGGTGCCCGTGTTGATTCTACTGCATTGCTGGGCACTTCACTTCGCAAAGGGCAAGACTTGGCACACCTGGGGCGTCTGCACAATCCCCACCGTTGTGGCAAGCGACACAACGTCTTCCCGCAGATCTTGTTCCATCGTTGCAGCTGGAGTTGCATCTTGGTTTTCCTCCCATTCTTCATCCCGGTGGTTGGAGACATTTGGGGACCACGATCTGCTGTAAACACGCACACACACACACACACACAAAAACCCAATTGCCAAGGCATGCTGTGGCTTTTGGGGCCCTTGCCAGAGCCAGCCAAAGAATCTTGCAGGCAAAGCGCCAAGCCCGAGGGGCAGCGGGCTTCAAATTTTAAAACGTTTCAGTAAGACGCCCCCCCTACCCAAATTCTCCACCATTTCTGTTGGAAGAAAAATTGCCTTCCACAGTAGCCACACCGGGGTGTGTGTGACCCACTGCCCTGGTGTGCAAAAAAGCTGACCTGTTGATGTTCCCACCAGCTCCCACCCACCCACCCAGGGCCAGAGCGAACCCACAGTCGAGGATCTTCTGAGATTGTGGCTTTGTGGTTCCTGAGCTTGGGGTGTGGAGGGGGCTGCCACTGACCTGGATCAGGTCCCCTGGTCCTTCAAAGCCCCCAGGCCCAGAGCAGGACCACCCTCTTTGTGAATGGAGCCTGGGGGGGGTGTCTTGAAGTGCCTCAGATCTGTAACACGAAGACACAGTTGCAATCTGAGTCATTGAGGGGGGGGGCTTTAAGGAGAGTTGAGGCTGGAAGAGGGGGGTCCTGCCTCTCCCTCTCGCCAAGTCTTTGCCATGTGCTCGTTGAGGCCACACCTTGGAGTCTTGCGTCCGGTTGCGGTCACCACCACACAAAAAAGATGTTGAGAGTCTAGAAGAGGGGTCTTCAAACTTGGCCCTTTGATGACTTGTGGACTTCGACTCCCAGAATTCCTCAGCCAGGATGCACTCTTAGTTCTTAGTTCTAGGTTGCTTCTCTCCTTGATCGGTTTCCATCCGTTGCTTCTTGTCCTGCCTTCAGGCGCTTTGGAGAAGAGCTTGACTCCCTCTTCTTTGGGGCAGCCCCTGAGATACTGGAAGAGTTGCTATCCTGTCCCCCCTCGTCCTTCTCTTCACTAAAACAGACAATACCCAGATCATGCAACCGTTCTTCGTATATTTTAGCCTCCAGACCTCTAATCATCTTTGTTGCTCTTCTCTGCGCTCTTTCTAGAGTCTCAACCTCTTTTTTTTTTTTGCATCGTGGTGACTATGAATTGTCACAAAATTAAATCCTCATTTATTAATTCTCCCCAGAATTAAAGGCCCCTCTGTTTAAGCTGGTCTCGGATCTTGTCCACCCGGCAGGAGGCTTGCAAAATTGCAGGCGGCTCAGGCAGGAAACCCTAGATCAGGGGTAGGCAACCTTGGCTCTTTTATGACTCGTGGACTTCAACTCCCAGAATTCCTGAGCCAGCATGGGGGAACTATGGCCCCCTTCATGACTGGTGGACTTCAACTCCCAGAATTCCTGAGCCAGCCATGCTGAGGGGAAAGGGAGGTTTCCAAGCTGAGCCATGCTGGCTGAGGAATTCTGGGGAGTTGAAGTCCACCAGTCATGAAGGGGGCCATAGTTCCCCCATGCTGGCTCAGGAATTCTGGGAGTTGAAGTCCACAAGTCATGAAGGGGCCATAGTTCCCCCATGCTGGCTCAGGAATTCTGGGAGTTGAAGTCCACGAGTCATAAAAGAGCCAAGGTTGCCTATCCCTGTCCTATACCATTTCAGACAAGTGGCTGTCCGTCCTCTTCTTAAAAATTTCCAGTGTTGGAGCATTCACAGCTTCTGGAAGCAGGTTGTTAATAATAATAAAGTTGGAAGGGACCTTGGAGGTCATCTAGTCCACCCTACCTCCCACTCAGGCAGGAAACCTGTACCATTTCAGACCAATGGCTGTCCAGTCGCTTCTTAAAAAAAAAAAAACATCCAGTGTTGGAGCCTTCACAGCTCCTGGAGGCAAGGAGTTCCACTGGTTAATTGTTCTGACTGCCAGGACATTTCTCCTTGGTTCTAGGTTTTTCCGATCCTGTTGGGATCTTTCCGCCTCATAGGGGTGTCCTGCTTAAGCAAAGGGTCAGACTAGAAGACCTCCACGGTCCCTTCCGACTCTTTTTGTATCTTTCCACCCCTTTGCATCGTACTCCAGTCTAGCGAGGAGGAGCGGAGCGCCCGCAGGGGAAACCCGCCCCGACTCCGCCCCGGCCAGGCTGGGCAGGGCCGGGCAGTGGGGCCGCCTCGGTTGGCCCCGGAGGAGGAGGAGGAGGGGGCGGCGGCCAGGCCCGATGGGGGAGCCGCGGCCGCCTCCGGGGGCGCCGCTGCTGCTGTTCGTGCTGAGCCTGGCGGGCAGCGGCGGCGGGCAGGTGAGGAGGGGGCGTCGGAGGCGGATCGGGGAGGGGGCGTCGCTCTGCCCCCCTCCATGGAAAGGGGCGGCCCCCCCGGGCTTCTCGTCGGGCCCGGGAGGGGCTTCGCGGCTGTGCAGGGACTCCGGGTCGGGGGTCTTTTCCCGGGGAGCGAGCAAGGGAGATCTCTGCTTTCACACGACCTTTGCAGCCACGTGTCGCGCGGGCCCGCTCGGCCTGTCGGGCAGCCCGGATAGGAGCTCAAGAGTCCTTTCAGAAAAGACTGGACAGTTCCCTTGTCTGAAACGGGATAGATAGGATCTCACTGCTCGAGCAGGGGGCTGGACTAGAAGACCTCGAAGGCCCCTTCCAGATTCTATTCTATTCGGGGGCGAAGGCAGCGTTAAGGGCGACCGAGGGAGGGAAAGGAAAGGCGCCCCCCCCGCCTCCCCGCTGCAGGCCCCCTTGCAGGGAAGGTGGAGCCCTCTCCCTCCTCCTCCCCGCCCCCCGAAAAGTGTCCGGGGTGGTATGGATGCCCTCAAGTGACCCAGGGTTTCTAGAGCGGGAGAAGCCTCAGTTGCTTTACCCACGTGGTCCTTCCGCTTTACAAAGCGGCAAATGGAATGGGTAGCCCTAGGGTGGGGGGGGCGTTGGGGGGGAGGGCCCGGCTTGGTCTCAGAGCTTCTGCCCGGCACGACCCCGATGCCCGAGGGGCGTCTTCAGCCCCGCCCTTGGCGGGTTCGGAAAGTGGGGAGGGGGCAAAGGAGTAGGCGGACCCAGGCTGAGCCCCTCCTGCCCTCCCCACATTCCTCTCCCCCCCCCCCAGCGCCCTGCCTCGCGCTTCCCCCGCCCCACCCAGCAGCCCTGGCCCCCTCGCTTGTCTGCTTTGGGTGGGGGTCCCTTCTTTCCTTCCTTCCTTCCTTCCTCCATTCCTTCCTTTTGCTTCATTTTTCTCTTTCTCCTTCCTGCATTCCTTTCTTTTTTCTCTCCCTCTTTCTCGCTTTTCTCCTTTCTCTCCCCTATTTTTCTTTTTCTCTCCTGCCTTCTCTTTTCTTTCTCTCCTTTCTCTTTCCTTTTTTCTTTCTCCTTCCTTCCTTTTTTCTTTATCTCCCTTAATCTCTCCTTCTTTCTCTCCTTTTTCTCTCCTTTCCTTTCACTTCTTTCTGTCCTTTCTCCCGTTCTTTCGTTTTCCTTTTTCTTTGTCCTTCCTTCCTTTCTCTTTTTTAATCTCCCTTCTCTCTCTCTTCCCCTTTCTCTTTTCCCTCCTCCCTCCCTCCCTCCCTCCCTCCCTCCTTCCTTCCTTCCTTTCTTCTTTCTCTCTTCTATTTCTTCATTTGTCTGTCTGTCTGCCTGTCCCCCTCTTTCTGTCTCACACACACACACACACACACACACACACCTACCTCCCCCACAAAGGAATTCTGGGCAGTGTACAAATCAAATGTGAAAAGCATAAAAACAGTATACAACATCCCAAAGAAGGCAAGGGATCTTAGAAATTAATTCAGAGGTGGGGGTCGGGGGGCTTTCAGACCACTAACCAGCCCCAACTGCTGCCTCTTCCTCTGGGCACCCCAAGCAGGACTTTGGGAGAGAAGAAAAACACCCCCAAATTCTCCAAGCCACCTGCCCAGCTCTTGCACCCCTTGGGCTTTCCTGGATAAACCAGGTGGATTTTAAGACCCAGCGACCAAGTTCTCTTTTGCTGGCCTGCCGGACTTTGTTTCTGCTTGTCTTTCTGAAATGTCTGGGGGGCGTTGCCCTTCCTCCCCATTGGCTGCTTGCAAAGCCAAAAGACCCTCCTTCTGTGCCCTGGACCAATCAGCGGCTGCCCAGGTGGCAGTCGCAGTCTCTCCCAACTTGCCAAGCAGTTGGCAGTGCCACCTGTTGCCCGCAGAGATGCCAGGTGCCCGGCCAGAGCTGTTGCAAGGGGGGCTGAGCCTTGGCACGCTTCTCCCTGGGGGCAAAGCCCACCCCTGCCCCCTCTTTGAGAAAGATCATCCCCCCCAAAAGCTAAAATCAGGAGCTGCCCAAAAGCCACAGACTGGCATCAGGGCTGGGAAAAGGGCTTTAAAATCTCCAACTCCTATGCAAATAATCCTATTACACACAGACACACAAACACACACACACACACACACATATCCTTTCTTCTCAGAGCAGTTTGCACTTTATTTCAAGCGGTGTTTCTCAGTTTGAGGACCTTTAAGATGGGTGGACATCAACTCCCAGAATTCCCCAGCCAGCTATGAATTCTGGGAGTTGGTCCACCCATCTTAAAAGCCTGAAACAGCTGGCTGGAGAATTATGGGAGTTGAAGTCCACACAGGCAGGAAACCCTATCCAGGGATAGGCAACCTTGGCTCTTTTATGACTGGTGGACTTCAACTCCCAGAATTCCTCAGCCAGCATGGGGGAACTATAGCCCCCTTCATGACTGGTGGACTTCAACTCCCAGAATTCCTGAGCCAGCACATGGGAACTATGGTCCCTTCATGACTGGTGGACTTCAATTCCCAGAATTCCTGAGCCAGCATGGGGGAACTATGGCCCCCTTCATGACTGGTGGACTTCAACTCCCAGAATTCCTGAGCCAGCACATGGGAACTATGGTCCCTTCATGACTGGTGGACTTCAATTCCCAGAATTCCTGAGCCAGCATGGGGGAACTATGGCCCCCTTCATGACTTGTGGACTTCAACTCCCAGAATTCCTGAGCCAGCATGGAGAACTATGGCCCCTTTATGACTGTTGGACTTCAACTCCCAGAATTCCTGAGCCAGCATGGAGAACTATGACCCCCTTCATGACTGGTGGACTTCAACTCCCAGAATTCCTGAGCCAGCGTGGGGGAACTATGACCCCCTTCATGACTGGTGGACTTCAACTCCCAGAATTCCTGAGCCAGCGTGGGGGAACTGTGGCCCCTTCATGACTTGTGGACTTCAACTCCCAGAATTCCTGAGCCAGCATGGGTGAACTATGGCCCCTTCATTACTGGTAGACTTCAACTCCCAGAATTCCTGAGCCAGCATGGCTCAGCTTGGAAACCTCTCCCTTTCCCCTCAGCATGGCTGGCTCAGGAATTCTGGGAGTTGAAGTCCACAAGTCATAAAAGAGCCAAGGTTGCCTACCCCTGCCCTAGACCATTTCGGACAAACGGGGGGGGGGGAGGTCTTTGCCAGACAGCCAACTCTCTCTCCCTCTCCCCATCGCCCTTCTGTTCCTCCCTGCTTTTAACTAGGTCTTCCTCACCCAATTCTGCCCGCTTTGGCCCATTGTCCCCCTCCCCAGAGTGTGGGTGAGGGCTCCTCTCGTTGAGACCTTGGGGGACAGGAATGGGTGACCCCCCTCTTTCCGCCTCTCTCTTCCAGCCCCTCACCCGGATCGCCCGGGGCACCATCCTGCACACCCCCAAAGTCGAAGTGGCCTTTGCTGCCCCTGGGTTGGAGACGCACCTCCATCATCGGTGGCTGCAGAAGGCGATGGGCAGAGGTGCGTGCCCAGCACAGCAGGTAAAATGGGAGAGGAACAGTTTGGGGGTGTCAGGCTAGGCGGTCACAGGGAAGGAAGTGAGATATGTTTGTGATAATAGAATAGAATAGAATAGAATAGAATAGAATAGAATAGAATAGAATAGAATAGAATAAGGAATAAAATAGAAAATAAAATAGAAAATAGAATTGAATATAGAATAGAATATAGAATCAAATCAAATCGAATAGAAAATAGAATAGAATAGAAAATAGAATAGAATTGAATATAGAATAGAATATAGAATCGAATCAAATAGAAAATAGAATAGAATAGAATAGAATATGGAATAGAATAGAATATGGAATAGAATCGAATAGAAAATAGAATAGTATAGAATAGAATATGGAATACAATATGGAATAGAATAGAATAGAAAATAGAATAGAATTGAATATAGAATAGAATATAGAATCGAATCAACTAGAAAATAGAATAGAATAGAATTAATTAGTGACCGTTCAAAGTTGCACCGGCGTTGAAAAAAGCGACTGGTGACTGTTTTTCACGCTTTACGACCATAGCCGCATCCCCAGTCACATGATCAAAATCTGGTCACTGGCTCCTATTTATGAGGGTCGCAGCGTCCCAGTGATCCCCTTTTGCGACCTTCTGACATGCGAAGTCAATGGGGGGGGGAGCCGGATTCCCTTAACACCCGTGCGACTAGCTTAACAATGCAATGATTCGCTTAACGAGAAAGGTCGTAAAAGGGGGTGAAACTCAGTTAACGACGGTCTCACTTCGCGAGAGAAATTTGGGGCTCAATTGCAGCCGTAAGTCGAGAATGTAGCTCAGGGGTCTTCAAACTTGGCCACTTTTAAGACTTGTGGACTTCAACTCCCAGAATTCCTCAGCCAGCCCTCAGGGCTGGCTGAGGAATTCTGGGAGTTGAAGTCCACAAGCCTTAAAGTGGCCAAGCTTGAAGACCCCTGATGTGGCTCAATCTGTTTTTCCTTTCCTCACCCCCCCCAACCCTTCCCCCCAGAAGCTGCTCCCCCTCTGGGAAAGGCTGCCGGCGGTCCAGCAGTTCCGGACATACGGACGGTTTCGACGCGCCGTTTTCCTCCCTCGGTTCGCCCCGACGGGCACCAAGAGACTGGCAGAAAAAGCTGGCCGTGCCCAAGAGGAGGAAAGCCGCTTGAGTCGAGCTCGGCCCACCTTCCAGGAGGTGAAAGACCTTCTGAAGCCAGCTGACCCGGCCCGGAGGACCCTCCCGAATCAGCCGGGCGATGCCAGCGAGGTGCCCGGGCATCACTCGGCCACCAAACCAGGTGCACAACCACCACTGCCCAGTGCAGCCACGGAGGCTGGGGCAACGCACGAAGCCGGATGCCAGTGCCCGGACAGCCAGCGGGCTACGGTGGAAGCCCGTGCCTTGGAGGCTGGGCCAGGGGGTCTCCGTGTGCCCACTCCCCGGACGGAGGAAGCAGCCTGGGCTGCCAGCGCCCTGACTTTCTTGCTGGTGCTGCTGACGCTGGCCGTGCTCTACACCCGGCTGCACCAGAAGTGCCGACGCGGGCCGAGTCTCTACTGGATGACCGGCGGCGAGGAGGGGCACGAGACGGTGGCCGGTAAGTCTGGGCCGGGAGGGCCGTGTGACCCCGGGGGGGAGAGAGAGGCAGCTGCGCCCGATTTGGGAGCGTTTGTGGAAGAGTCCTCGCCTTAACGACCGCAATGGAGTCGAGGATTAATGACCGCCTGATTCGCCTGAACCGGTGCAGCGATTCGCTTAATGGTGACCGTGGCAGGCAAGATCCCCAAATCGGATGCCGCTCAGGAACTGCTTCGGTTAGCAACCGAACGTCCCGGTTGAGGTCGTAAGTGGAGGAGGACGGCTCATGTTTCGGAAAGGGGCGGAAGTGGTAAAAAGGGGGCGCCGTGTGAGCGCCACGGCTGGTACCAGACGGACCAGCCCGTCTCGACCTTGGCTGCTTTGAGAGGATCTCCCAGAATGCCCCTGCAGCTGAAAAAACACTCCACTGACGGTCCCCTGCAGCCGCCCCCCCCCAAGAAGTGATTTCTTGATAGGGCAGCCAGTTAGCAAGCTCAGCCCCAATGCAGACCCCGCCAACGGGGGGGGGAATCTTCCAATGGATGCTGGCAGCACTGTTGGCTTTCCAGAATTGGGGAAAGGGCAGAGTCGGCTGGCCGGTGGCAGTTGGTGCCACCCCGATGCCCTCATGCTCTCCCTTTCTCACTTGTTCCCTTCCTTCCTGCATCCCTCCCTCTCCCCTGTCTTCCTTCCTTCCGTCCTTCCTCCGTCCCTCCTCCCCATTCCTCTCCATTTCCCCTTCCTCCCTTCCTCTCTCTTCTTTTATTTCCTTCCGCATATTCCTTCCCTCCCATCTCCCTTTTCTTTCCTTCCTTCCTCTCTCCCTCCTTCCCTTTTTTCCTTCCTGATATTCCTTCCTCTCCCTCCTTCCTTTCCTCCCATCTCCTTCCTTTTCTCTGCCTCCTTTCCTTTCTTTCCTTTCCTCCCTCCCAACTTCCTTTTCCCTTCTTCCTTTCGCTCTCCCTGCTTCCCTCCCTCCCTCCCA
>NW_015389911.1:16918-18536 GCF_001527695.2 Protobothrops mucrosquamatus
GGGGGGGGGACACCGATTTGCTTAATGACAATATGATTCGCTTAAGAACTGCTGTGATTTAGATCATAGAATGACACAGTTGGAAGGGACCTCGGAGGTCTTCTAGTCCAGCCCCCTGCTCAAGCAAGAGACCCTAGACCAGGGGTAGGCAAACTTGGCTCTTTTATGACTCGTGGACTTCAACTCCCAGAATTCCTGAGCCAGCCATGCTGAGGGGAAAGGGAGGTTTCCAAACTGAGCCAGGCTGGCTCAGGAATTCTGGGAGTTGAAGTCCACGAGTCATGAAGGGGCCATATTTCCTCCATCCTGGCTGAGGAATTCTGGGAGTTGAAGTCCACGAGTCATGAAGGGGCCAAAGTTTCCCTCATGCTAGCTCAGGAATTCTGGGAGTTGAAGTCCACGAGTCATGAAGGGGGCCATAGTTCCCCCATGCTGGCTCAGGAATTCTGGGAGTTGAAGTCCATGAGTCATAAAAGAGCCAAGGTTGCCTACCCCTGCCCTATACCATTTCAGACAGATGGCAGTCCAATCTCTTCTTAAAAACCTCCACAACCTCTGGAGGCAAGGAGTTCCACTGATTAATTGTTCTGTCAAGAAATTCCTCCTTATTTTGAGTATGGAATTCAGAATACAGTGTAACAGGGTTGGAAGGTACCTCAGAGGTCATCTAGTCCAACCCCCCACCCAAGCAGGAGACCCTGGCCTAGACCATTTCAGACAGATGGCAGTCCAATCTCTTCTTGAAAACCTCCAGTGATGGAGCACCCACAACTTCTGGAGGCAAGGAGTTCCACTGGTTAATTGTTCTCACTGTCAGGAAATTCCTTCTTATTTTGAGTGTGGAACTCGGAATACAGTACAACAGGGTGGGAAGGGACCTTGGAGGTGTTCTAGTCCAACCCCCCCCTCGAGCAAGAGACCATGGTAGGCCAGGCCGGGCAAACTAATAATAATAATAATAATAATAATAATAATAATAATAATAATAATAATAATAATAATAATAAAGTTGGAAGGGACCTTGGCTGTCCAACTCCACTGCTTTGCTTAGCAACGGAAACTCGAGCCCCAGTTGTCATAAGTCAAGGATTACTTCGTGTCTCTTATGGATGGTTGAATTCAGTAGGTTTCTCGTCCTTGGCGTCTTTCACACACAGATGGACTTCAACTCCCAGAATTCCTCCTGGCTGGGAAATGGGAATTCTGGGAGTTGAAGTCCACACACCTGCAAGACCCCCCCCAAGGCTGAAAACCACAATGGTAGAAGATGACGATCAGATGTCCAGGGCGGTGGGTTAATGTCACCCTAGTTGACCGACCGGGTCAGTCTCTTCGGCCCCTGGAGTGTCTGGGGATATCAAAAATGTCAAAATGTCCCTTGCAGAATTCGCATCTCGACCTTTTTTGAACTGCCCTGGTCAAGACACAGGTTGGCTCGCCACAATGGACAAGTGTAGGGTGCGAATTCAGAAGCCCCTCTTAGAGGTGGCTGATCTAGCCTTCCAGCTGCCCAAGGCCTGGCACGGGGGAGGGGGATTCTCCCCCCTCCCCCCAATTCCTCCACTGTTCAAGTGCAGGCCGGTCACTGTGGGCACCTCCACGTTGCTCCGGGGGTCCC
>NW_015389911.1:20721-23991 GCF_001527695.2 Protobothrops mucrosquamatus
CGCTATTCCAGTGTTAACACTATTGGGGAAGGGGAGGGGGGGATTTGCCAGATAAATACACTTGGTCTCTCTCTATACAGACAGGTGAGCACATGGGGAGGGGGGGGGACACGGATGGACAGATCCACGCACTATATATGGGGGGAGGGCCGCTCGGAAGGTCCCTCCTGGGGGGGCGGAAGAGAAGAGACGGAGGGAGGGGGGGTATTTACACTGCCCAGGCTCCCCCTGCCCGTCCTTCCCCCCCCACCCCCTCCCACACACACACCAGGACCCCCTCCTGCTCTCATCGGTGCGCCAAAGGACCGTTCACTGGCCGGAGTGGGGGGGGGAGAGAGAGCGAGGAAGGGGACCCTGACCCCCCCCCTCACTGCTTCTTCTCCCGGGTGGTGATGGTGACCAGCTGCTTGGCGGCCTTGGCGATGTCGTAAGCGCACTGGATGACCTGCTGGGTCAGGAGCTGGTAGTCCACCGGCGCCCCGGGTTCGAGGGGTACCGTCTTGCGGCATTCGCTCTGCAGCCGGTAGGCGCTGGCGTTGAGGAGGCGCAGGGAGCTGCGCACCGTCTCCAGGGCCGGTTTCTGCGGAGGGAAAAGAAGGCCGAGGGGTAGAATCGCAGACTGGCAGGCGGCTGCTTTGCCAAGCATCGCAGGATCGGCGTTAGGAAGCTCCTGAGATGGGTCCCCAACACCCCCGGGCCACAGACCGGTACCGGTCCACAGCAGGCCAGCAACCGGGCCGCACAAACACGCAAAGCGACACCTGGTGCCCCAAAGGTCGGGGACTTCTGTCCTAAGAGATCATTTACTCCAGGGATCCCCAACCCCCGGGCCACAGACCGGTACCGACCCACAGCTTGCCAGCAAACGGGCCGCACAAACACGTAACGCGACCCCTGGTGCCCCAAAGGTTGGGGACCTCTGTCCTAAGAGATCATCTACTCCAGGGGTCCCCAACCACCACCACCCCCCGGGCCACAGACTGGTACCGGTCCACAGCAGGCCAGCAACCGGGTTGCACAAACACACAAAGCAACACCTGGTGCCCCAAAGTTTGGGGACCTCGGTCCTAAGAGAGCATCTACTCCAGGGGTCCCCAACACCCCAAGCCACAGATCGGTACCGGTCCACAGCAGGCCAGCAACCGGGCCGCACAAACACAAAGGTTGGGGACCTCGTCCTAAGAGATCATTTACTCCAGGGGTCCCCAACACCCCCGGGCCACAGACCAGTCCCGGTCCACAGCAGGCCAGCAACCGGGCCACACAAATACGTAAAGGGACACCTGGTGCCCCTAAGGTTGGGGACCTCTGTCCTAAGAGAGCATCTACTCCAGGGGTCCCCAACCCCCGGGCCACAGACCGGTACCGGTCCACAGCAGGTCAGCAATTGAGCCGCACAAACACAAAGGTTGGGGACCTCGTCCTAAGAGATCATTTACTCCAGGGGTCCCCAACCCCCCCCGGGCCACAGACCGGTACCGGTCCACAGCAGGCCAGCAATTGTGCTGCACAAACACAAAGGTTGGGGACCTCGTCCTAAGAGATCATTTACTCCAGGGGTCCCCAACCCCCCCGGGCCACAGACCGGTACCGGTCCACAGCAGGCCAGCAACCGTGCCGCACAAACATGCAAAGTGACACCTGGTGCCCCAAAGGTTGGGGACCTCTGTCCTAAGAGATCATCTACTCCAGGGGTCCCCAACCCCCCTCCTGGCCACAGACCGGTACCGGTCCACAGCAGGCCAGCAACCGGGCCGCACAAACGCGCAAAGCGACACCCGCGAGATGCAGGCAGCACACAAAACCACGCACCCTCCGGTCCGCGGAAAAACCTCTCTCCACGGAACCGGTCCCTGGTGCCCCAAAGGTTGGGGACCTCTGTCCTAAGAGATCATCTAGTCCACCCCCTACTTGCTGCAGGATTCCCTGCAGGCGATCCTCGGCTTACCGCCACAACTGAGCTTGAAGCTGCTAAGGCAAGCGCGAGGCTGCGAAGCGAGCGAGTTTCGCTCAATTTTACGACCGTGCGCAGCCTGCCCAGGATCACGGGATCCGGATCCTGACGCTTGACAACTGACTCTGCAAAACTCGTTGGGTCGGTTATTTTAGGCCAGGGTCCCGTGCAAGTGTTGCGGCATGGGGTGGGTGGGCTAGGGGTGGGGGCTGCTGGAGCCAGTTCCAATTCTCCTAACTCGAAGCCCCCCCTACGATTCTGTACGGCGTCTTCCCTTCTCCCCTGCCGCCCCAAATTCTCCATCTGGTCCCCCCCCCATCCTTTCCTGCAGGGGTCTCCCAAGTTGGCCATTTGACAACTGGTGGACTTCAACTCCCAGAATCCCTCAGCCAGCATGCTGGGAGTTGAAGTCCACAAGTCTTCGAAGTCGGGCTCAACCTCCTTCCATCAGAGGTGTCCAACCTGGGCTGCTTTTAAGACCTGTGGACTTCAATTCCCAGAATTCCCCAGCCAGCCCTGCTGGCTGGGGGATTCTGGGAGTTGAAGTCCACAGGTTGTAAAGCGAGGAGGGGAGCTAGCTAGGAAGGGGAGACCCCGGAGAAGGAATCTAGTAACAGAACGTCACCCATACACACACACACCCCCGCCGGAATGCAAGGGGGTGGGCTACGACCCCTTGCCCCCTTACCTTGGGGAAGAGCGAGGCCATTTCCGTCACCGCCGTGTGGATTTTCTCCGAACAGGGGACGAAGCTGCTGGGGAGGAAGAGGGACAGAGTAAGATCCACAGTCGGGGGGGGGGAGGCGGTCCAAGGTCCTACATGGCGAGGGGACCCCAATCGTTGAGGAAAATGAGGGTTCGGCATCAAATACGGCCTTCCACTCCCAGAATTCCCTAGCCAGGATGCTTTAAGAGGGGTGGGCTTCCACTCCCAGAATCCCCCACCCAGCCATGCTTTAAGAGGGGTGGGCTTCCACTCCCAGAATCCCCCAGCCAGGATGCTTTAAGAGGGGTGGGCTTCCACTCCCAGAATCCCCCACCCAGCCATGCTTTAAGAGGGGTGGGCTTCCACTCCCAGAATCCCCCAGCCAGGATGCTTTAAGAGGGGTGGGCTTCCATTCCCAGAATTCCCCAGCCAGCCTGATTTAAGAGGGGTGGGCTTCTACTCCCAGAATTCCCCAGCCAGCCTGCTTTAAGAGGGGTGGACTTCCATTCCCAGAATCCCCCAGGCAGGATGCTTTAAGAGGGGTGGGCTTCCATTCCCAGAATCCCCCAGCCAGCCTGCTTTAAGAGGGGTGGGCTTCCACTCCCAGAAT
>NW_015389911.1:26727-38655 GCF_001527695.2 Protobothrops mucrosquamatus
CTCCCCCCCCCAGCCACACAGCCGGCTGTCCACTCACCAGGTGGCGCCCGCTCCCCTCCGGCGGACCCACCACCAGCGCAGAGGACGAGGGGGGGAACGGCATGGCCGAAATGGAGCCCCCCTTCCGGATCTGAAAGGCCAAAAGAGCGGAGGGTCGGTCCGCTGGCTGTGCACCATGGGCCAGACAGTCGGGAGACCCCGTGGTGAAGTGGGGGTCTTGGAAACCCCCAAAGGGGGCAGCCAGGGGGAGAAAAATGTGCAGGGCCCGGTCTGCCCTCCCCAAACGGACTTACTCGGTAAATGTTGGGCTGGCTGTGCGTGGAATACAGGCCATCCTCCTCCGATTCCTGCAAGGGTCAAAATAGGTCAAGGTGTGTGTGTGTGTGTGTGTGTGTGTGTTACGTCACACTTTCCCATGATCTGCACAAAGGTCTCACACACTTTCCTTTCTTTTTTCAGATATATATTTATTATGTTTTATCAACAGGAATAAAATACAAAGTGGGAAAAAAGGACAGAAAAAAGCATACGTCCAAGAGTAACAACAACAAAAAGAAAAACAAATGCACAAAAAAGGGGGGAAAAAAAAGAAATGACCCAAATATCCAACATTAAACATACACACACACACATACACACACATATATATACACACACACACACACACACATATATATATATACACACAATATACTTACATATACACACACATACACACACACATATATATATACACACACATACACACACACATATATACACATATATATACATACACACCACACATACACATATATATATACACAGACACAGACACAGACACACACACACATATATACATATATATATACACACACACACCACACACAGACACACATATATATATATATATATATCTTCAAATCAATAAAACGTGAACACCAGGAGTATAATAAACTAAAAAAGTTTAATAACATAGATAATCACCAAGCTTTCGTCGGTATCTTCCGACATCGTCAGGGCTAAAATGCCAGTGTGTGTGTGTATATATATATATATATATACACATACACACACACACACACACCACACACACACACACACACACACACACACACACACACACACACACACATATATATATATATACATATATATACACACACACCACACACACACACACACACATATAAATCCACCCTAACTGGATGCTGAAAAGAAAAATAATTTTAAAAACCTGATAAATTCTCCTTCCTTTACATAATGGGTCCGTAAATAATCCTAAACTTTCTCATCCTTATTTAACAAGAAAAATATGTTATATATAAAAAAATATTTCAGATAGAGATGGGAGGTCTCTATCTGATAGTCAAATCGACCCGACATCCCACGTATATAAAAAAAAATAAAAGAAAAAATAATAAAAACAGTCCACAGGTTAGCCCAAATATGACACCAATCTTCAAATCTCTCGGTTAATCGTCTCTGATTGTATTTAACACAAACGGCTTCCGCTCTCTTATAAAGCTAACCAGTCCAATATCTCTAATCAACAGATGGAAATTAATCAAGGAGAGAAGCATCCTTGTTCCTGACAGTGAGAGCAATTAACCAGTGGAACGACCTGCCACCAGAAGTTATGGGTGCTGCATCACTGGAAGTTTTCCAGAAGAGACTGGGCAATTATTTAACCTGGATGGTATAGGATCTCCTGCTTGAGCAAGGGGGTCAGACTAGAAGACCTCCAAGGTCCCTTCCAACCGAATATATCTATTCGGTTAAGCCAATTGCACACCTCTTCCTGATCTGTGCAACAACGGCCGCCTGCCATTTTTCCTCCTTCAAAAACTTGGCAACCTCCTCTTGCTCTCTGCAGAAAAGTCGTGTGGACCCCCAGGTTCGGCTCAACCCCCCTCCCCAAGCTCTGCCCGGGCCCCGATCCGCAGGCACTCACCCCCGGGTGGAAGGGCTGCAGGCGGCTGACCAGGTCGTCCATGGGCGGCTGGCTGAAGGGCTTGAGTGTGCTGGCGCCCGGTTCGTACATGGAGAAGGCGTGACGGTCGCGACGGAGGGCTCCCGCTGGGGCGGAGGGGAGGTGGCTGTGTTCGGGGCGCTCGCTGGGGGTGGGGGCCGCCGGGTGGACGGGCCCCGCCTGCTGACGGATCTGCAAGTTCTCCGACTGCAGCTTGTGAATCTGAAAGCATCCGCAGGGATTCACAATTCATAAGCACGAGAATTCATAAGAATCACAAGAATTAGCAACCATTCATAAGAATTCACAAGAATTTACTAGCACTCGTAAGAATTTACTAGAATTTACTAGAATTCGCAAGAATCTGCAAGAATTCACTAGAATTCACAAGAATCTGCAAGAATTCACTAGAATTCATAAAAATCTGCAAGAATTTATTAGAATACATAAGAATTTACAAAAATTCATAAGAATCCACAAGAATTTACTAGAATTCACAAGAATTCAGAAGTATCTGCAAGAATTCACAATTCACTAGAATTCACTAGAATTCACAAAAATACAGAATTCACTAGAATTCATAGGAATTCACAAGAATACATTAGAATTCACAAGAATTCATAAGAATCCACAAGAATTTACTAGATTACATAAGACTCCACAAGAATTCATAAGAATTTGCAATAATTCACTAGAATTCACAGGAATTCACCAGAATTCACCAGAATTTGCAAAAATTCACTAAAGTTCATAAGAATTCACAAGCATACGCAAGAATTCATTAGAATTATAAGAATCCACAAGAATTTACTAGAATTCATAAGAATCTGCAAGAATTCATTAGAATTCACAAAAATTCACTAGAGTTCATAAGAATTCACAAGAATTCATTAGAATTATAAGAATCTGCAAGAATTTACTAGAATCTGCAAGCCTGTTCGGGGCAGGGCAGAGTCACGGATCCCCCCGCTTGGAGTTGGGGTCCAGTGAGGGGTCTCCAGGGAGGGTGGAGGACAGGAAGATGACCCCTTAGATGAGGAAGGGGCATCTGTACTCAGTTGTGGGTCCAAATTGTGAACTTCCGGACATTAACAACACACCACAGCAGGGGAGGCTGCAGTCGTGGGGGCCTAAGTGGCTTTCTGTTTACAAGCAGCCCTTGACGTACGACCACGATTGAGCCGTTGCTAAGTGAGACATTTGTTGACTGAGTTTTGCTCCATTTTACGACCTTTCCCGCCACAATTATCAAGCAAATCACTGCAGTTATTGAGTCACACGGTCGTTAAGCGAATCCGGCCTCCCCCATTGACTCTGCTTGACGGAAGGTCGCAAAAGGAGATCGCCTGAGACCCCCGGGACACAGCCACCGTCGTAACTATGGGTCGGTGGTGACCACTGGGGATGCTGTAACCGCCGTAAGTGTGAAACACGGTCATCCGCGGTCCCTTTGTTCAGTGCCACGGTGCCTTCGAACGGCCGCGAAACGAACCGTTGTAAGTCGAGGACGGCCTGCGGCTCTGAGGAAAGCTGTTGTAAGCTCAGATGGTTGCTTAGCAACAATCAGGTGAAACCACAACCACCACCCCCAAATCCACCTCCGAGGCTGGCAGTGCCAGGCGGGCGCCAGGAACGGAAGGAGGGGGGAGTCCACGGACCCCGGCTTCTGTTTCTTCCCCCCCCCCTGAAAAAAAAGGGGGTGACTTGCCTCTCTCTGCAGCCGCCGCAACTCATCGCTCAGGCTGTTGTTCACCTTCATGAGTTGCTGGACTTTGGCTTCGGAGACGGCCAGGGCCTTCTTCACCTCCAGGTACTCCTGCAGGGTGATGGCCCCGTCCGACAGGTCGGAGGAGTCCATGCTCTGCGGGGGGGGGGAGGAAACGGGGGGGGGGGAAAGAAGGGGTTCAGTCTAGGTTTGCTCTGAGATGAAGGGCAGGTACAGCGTTCCCCCCTTCCGTGGGAGGGTGGGGAGGGGAGGAGGCTGCCCCCCTGGCAGGATGGGGTCTTTCTCTTCCCTCCATCCCCCTTTTCCTTCCCTTCATCTCCCTCCTCTCCACTTCCTTTGCCTTCCCTTCCCCTTCCTTTCCTTTCCTTCCTTTCTTTTCCTTTCCCTTCCCCTCCTCCTCCTCTCCTCCTTTGCTTTCCTCTTCTCTTTCGTTTTTTCCTTTCCTTTTCCATTCTTTCCTTTCCCTTTCCTCATTTCTTCCATTCTTCTCCTTTCCCTTCCCTTCCCCTTGTCCACTCATCTCCTTTCCTTCTTTCTTTTCTTCCTTTCTTTTCCTTCCTTCCTTCTTTCCCTTTCTTTTCCTTCTTTCCTTTCCTTCCTTCCTCCCTCCCTCCCTCCCTCTCTCCATCCCTTCCTCTTTTCTTCCTCCCTCTTTTTTCACTTTCTTTCTTTCTTTCCTTTCTTTCTTTCCTCCCTCCTTCCTTCCCTTCCCTCCCTTCCTTCCTTCCTTCCTTCCTTCCTTCCTTCCTTCCTTCCTTCCTTCCTCCCTCCCTTCATCATAGAATCCTATGGTTGGAAGAGACCTTGGAGGTCATCTAGTCCAACCCCCAAGCAGAAGATCCTAACCCATTTCAGACAAATGGCTGTCCAGCCTCTTCTTAAAAGCGTCCAGTGATGGAGCACCCACGACTTCTGGAGGCAAGGAGTTCCACCGGTTGACTGTTCTCACTGACAGGAATTTTTTTTCCTGACAGAGCCATTATATCCTCCCTCCCTCCCTCCCTCCCTCCCCCCCACCCCCTCCCAAGGGGTCTCACCCGAGCACGGTTGTTGCGCCCAGCGTTCGCACTCCGCAGGGGCTCCTGGTCCGCGTCCTCGTCGGAGGCCACGCTGTCGTAGTCGTGCTGGTCATCAAAGTCGCCGGGGCCGTGGATGGAGGCATCAAGGGTCTCTGCAGTGACAACCAAGGGGGTTACTCCTGGGGGGGGAAAGAGCCTTCCCCCCCGCCAGAGCCCCTCTCCCCACAGCCCCTGCCCTCCCCAGACTCACCCGTGGGGCTGGTCAGGCCCTTGCCCTGCTGGCGCCGCTTGGCCTCACTCAGGATGTCGATGATCAGGGTGGCAAACTCCCGGGCGTTGAACCGGGCCAATTTCTGCCGGCCCTGGGGGCAACGAGGGAGGAAAGGGCGGGGTGAGACCGAAGCCCCCCACGGCAGCAGCCGGGAGACCACCCGAACCGTCGCTCAGAGTGCTCAACAGTGAGCAGGCGCCAAATGTCCAGCTTTGGTGTGGGGAGAGGGGTGGGTCAGAGCAGCGCATAAAGGTGGCTACGTAGGCATTTTAGGCTGATGCCTCTCTTGACTCCACCACCTTCACCCCAGGCTCTGCCTCTCTTTCCCCAATCTGAAGGCAGCCATGACTGAAATGTGTCTGCCTCCGGGGGTGTCTGTGAAGGGTGGTCGAAAAAGTCAAGGTGACAGGTAGAAGACAGACAAATAGACAGACAGATGGTTGACAGATAGATCAATAGATAGATAGTCAGACAGATGATAGACAGATAACAGATATACGATAGATATAGATAGATGATAGACAGATAATAGATCGATAGAGAGATAGACAGACGATACAGAGAGATAATAGATTGACGATAGACAGATAGATAGACAGATAGATCAAGATAGATAGATGATAGATAGACAGACAGACAGATAGATATAGATAGATAATAGATATACGATATACGATATAAATAGATGATAGAAGGTGATAGACAAATGATAGAGAGGGACAGAGGCAGATGATGGACAGACAGATATACAGACAGACACATAGATAGATGATAGATATAGATAAATGATAGATAGATAGATAGATAGATAGATAGATAGATAGATAGACAGACAGACAGACAGACAGACAGACAGACAGATGATATAGATAAATGTTAGAGATAGATAGATAGATAGATAGATAGATAGATAGATAGATAGATAGATAGATAGATAGATAGATAGAGACAAATAGATAGAGAGAGAGATGATATAAATGATAGTGATAGATAGAGACAAGATAGATAGACAGACAGATGATATAGATAAATGATAGATAGATAGATAGATAGATAGATAGAGACAAATAGATAGATAGAGAGAGAGATGATATAAATGATAGTGATAGATAGATAGATAGATACAGTAGATAGAGACAGATGATGTAGATAAATGATAGAGATAGATAGATAGATAGATAGATAGATAGATAGATAGATAGATAGATAGATAGATGATAGATAGATAGATAGATAGATAGATAGATAGATAGATAGATAGATAGACAAGAGATAGAGAGACAGATAGATAGATGATATAAATGATAGAGATAGATAGATAGAGACAAGATAGACAGACAGATGATGTAGATAAATGATAGAGATAGATAGATAGATAGATAGATAGATAGATAGATAGACAGACAAGAGATAGAGAGACAGATAGATAGATGATATAAATGATAGAGATAGATAGATAGAGACAAGATAGACAGACAGATGATGTAGATAAATGATAGAGATAGATAGATAGATAGATAGACAGACAAGAGATAGAGAGACAGATAGATAGATGATATAAATGATAGAGATAGATAGATAGAGACAAGATAGATAGACAGACAGATGATATAGATAAATGATAGATAGATAGATAGATAGATAGATAGATAGATAGATAGATAGATAGATAGATAGACAGACAGACAGACAGACAGACAGACAGACAGACAGACAGACAGACAGACAGACAGACAGATTGACGGGCATGACAGACAGACATGAGTCAATTGCCAAGCGTCTGAATTTTGATCACAGGACCTTGGGGATACTGCAATAGTCATGTGAAAAAATTTCATAACGGTCATTTTTTTCAGTGCCGTTGTAACTCTGAACGGTCACTAAACAACCTGTTGTAAGTCAAGGACACACACAGAGAGAGGGACGGACGATCACCTGATTACGTGTGGCTGAATATTCGGGGTTCACCGGCAGGAAGGGCACCGCGCTGCGCTCCGTCACCAGGGTGCTGTGGTTCTGCGTGGTGAGCCAGACTTTGGGGGGGGGGGGGCGAGGAAGCAGAGGAGAAGAAGGCAAGGTCAGCCACCCAGAGGGGTGGGCTGGTCTGGGGGGCGTGGGGGACCCCATGGGGGCATAAAACTGGCCCCTGCAACTCCCCAGAACCTGGAGCCCAAGCCTGCACCCCATCCCTTTGGCCAAGAAACCTGAGTATGGCGCTGCCCGCCCCCCAAATGAAGACTTTGACAAGCCTCTGCAAGTTTCTAGTCCTTAATCGTTGCAAGAGCAGAAGCTCCGCCCCCCCCAAAGCTTTTACCGGCGTCGTTTTCACGGCGATCCACTTCGTCGTAAACGTCCATCGCCAGCTCTTCAAAGAGGTGGTTGCTCAGCTATTGGGGAGGGGGGGGAAGAGAAACATTTAATTTGGGGGGGGACTCGAGTCACAAGGCTTTGGCTGGGGGGGGCGAGGTTGGGTGGCTGGTGCCGAGTTCTGATCCTCTTCCCAAGATGGGCAGAACAAGCTGCCAAAGGAATAGAAACGGCAGGATTTTGACGCTTATTGGGTGGGTGGGGGTCCTGTCCCCCTCCCCATTACGCGCCCAGTTTCACTTTTAAAGCAAAGAAGTCCTTCTCGTATTTAAAAATGGGAAGTTTCAAACCCTTGGGGGCTTTCAGACGGGTGGACTTCATCTCCCAGAATTCCCCAGTCAGCTATGCTGACTGGGGAATTCTGGGAGATGAAGTCCACCCGTCTGAAAGCCCCCAAGGGTGAGAAATAACTGGTTAAGTTGCTTTTCTCTGAATGTGGCAGAGGGATGGACTAGATGACCTCGTGGGGGGTCCTTCCAACTCCACTCTCCGGGGGGTCAGGTGGGCCCGTGTGGACGGACAGAAAGAAGATAAACCCAGAACGGTGTTTTACAAACTTAACGCCTGGAAGACGTGCGGACTTCAACTCCCAGAATTCCCTCCCCCCCGGCGGAGGAATTCTGGGAATTGAAGTCCATCCTTCTTCAAGCAGCCAAAGGTGAGAAACGCTGCCTTAGAAACCTCCCCCGGCCCACTTTTTTTTTTAAAAAAAAAGGAAAAGTGGCCACAAGGAGATCCCGGCCCGAGCCAGGTCATGAGTTCGAAACCGTCTCACTTACCGCCTGCAACTTCTTCTTCGCTGCCTTGGCCAACTCCGAAAGGTCTAAGCTGGGGGGTGGGAGGGGTGGAGGAGAAAGATGCATCAGTGCCCCCACCCCTATTTCTCCTTCCCACTGGATGCCCCACCAGACTCCCACCAGCCCACAGAAACCCCATTCGAAGCGCTAGAATTCCCAAGGGAACAAAGGTAACCACATTTATTATGGGGGAGGGAAACAAAAGAAAAGAAGGACAATCGGGTGGGGGGGATGGACAGAGAAGGGAGAACCCCCCCCCCGAGAGAAGGAATGGATCCAGCCAGTTTGGTCTAGGGGTTGGGGCGCCAGGCTAGAAAGTAGGAGACGGTGAGTTCTAGTCCCGTCTTAGCCAGAAAGCTGGCTGGGTGACTTTGGGCCCATCACCAGGCGACGGTGAGTTCTAGTCCCTCCTTAGCAATAAAAGGTGGCTGGGTGACTTTGGGCTGATCACCAGGAGACAAGGAGTTCTAGTCCCACCTTAGGCATGAAAGCCGGCTGGGTGACTTTGAGCCAATCACCAGGCGACAGTGAGTTCTAGTCCCGCCTTAGGCATAAACCCCAGGTGACTTTGGGCCAGTCACCAGGCGACGGTGAGTTCTAGTCCCGCCTTAGGCATGAACCCCAGGTGACTTTGGGCCAGTCACCAGGCGACGGTGAGTTCTAGTCCCGCCTTAGGCATGAAAGCCGGCTGGGTGACTTTGGGCCAAATCACCAGGTGACAGTGAGTTCTAGTCCCGCCTTAGGCATGAAACCCAGATGGGTGACTTTGGGCCAGTCACCAGGCGACAGTGAGTTCTAGTCCCGCCTTAGGCATGAAAGCTGGCTGGGTGACTTTGGGCCAAATCACCAGGTGACAGTGAGTTCTAGTCCCGCCTTAGGCATGAAACCCAGATGGGTGACTTTGGGCCAGTCACCAGGAGACGGTGAGTTCTAGTCCCGCCTTAGGCATGAAACCCAGATGGGTGACTTTGGGCCAGTCACCAGGCGACGGTGAGTTCTAGTCCCGCCTTAGGCATGAAAGCCAGATGGGTGACTTTGGGCCAGTCACCAGGCGACGGTGAGTTCTAGTCCCGCCTTAGGCATGAAAGCCGGATGGGTGACTTTGGGCCAAATCACCAGGCGACGGTGAGTTCTAGTCCCGCCTTAACCATGAAAGCCGGCTGGGTGACTTTCCACCAGTCCCTCTCACAGGGTGTGGGGGGAAAAAAGGAAGGAGGAAGAAGGGTGTGTTGGTTATATTCGCCGCCTTGACTTATTTGTAAGAAAAAGAATAATAAAAGGTGGGATACAAATAAATAAATAAATAAATAAATAAAGGGGACCTCAGGCGCCACCCCCAACCCCAGGGAGTCCCCGGCGGGCAGCGTATAAATTTAATAAAATCTTCATATAAACCAGAATAACATCCGGCAAGCGGACGGCACGGATGATCGCGGTGGGCCCGAAACGTCCCTGCCGCCCCCTTCTCCAGACCCTGCCCCACATGCACGAGGCCCCCCCACAAAACGGGGGGGGGCGGAAGGGCGAGGGAGGGTCAGGCGAGGCCGATGCATGCAGGGGAGAGCCGAGCCCTCCGTACCTTTGCGACATGCATTTGGGGCGCACTCTGATTCCGTAAAGAGCAGCAGGGAAGAAAGAGGAGGAGGTTAGAAAGAGGTGGAGAGGGTGGGGGGAAACAGCAACAGCCACACCGCCCCCCCTCCCCAAACACCGCAGGCTGGCTTCCTCGACTCTCGCACCCAGGACCTGATGCCCCCTTGGCCTGCCGGCATACTACACAAGCTTCCTTTTCCTAATGCAACACAAACTGGGGCCGAATCCATCTGCAACCCTGGCCGTGCCTTGTATCGGGGGTACCGATAGTCCCCGGATTACAACCACTCATTCAGTGACGGTTGCAACGGCGCTGGAAAAAGTGACTTATGACCGATCCTTGCATTTACGACCGCCTGCTGGAAATCCGGATGCTTGCAAACTGGCATGTACTTAGGACAGTTGCAGCGTCCCTGGAATCATGTGATCAAAATCTGGACGCTTGGAAACTGGCATGTACTTATGACAGTTGCCGCGTCCCCGGGGTCACGTGATCGAAATCCGGACGCTTGGAAACTGACATGTACTTAGGACAGTTTCAGTGTCCCCTTGGTCACGTGACCGACATCCGGACGCTTGGAAACTGGCATGTACTTAAGACAGTTGCAGTGTCCCCAGGGTCACATGACCAAAATCCGGACGCTTGGAAACTGGCATGTACTTAGGACAGTTGCAGTGTCCCCCAGGTCACGTGATCGAAATCCAGATGCTTGGAAGCTGGCATGTACTTAGGACAGTTGCAGCGTCCCCGGGGTCTCATGTGATCCCCATTTGTGACCTTCTGCCAAGCAACGTCAATGGGCAAGCCAGATTCGCTTAACGACCGGGTCACTAACAACATCTGCGGTGATTTGCTTAACAACGGTGACCAGGAAGATCATAAAACGGTCACTTAACAAATGTCTCACTTAACAACATAAATTTGGGGCTCCACTGTGGTCGTACGCTGAGGACTAGTTGCAATATCACCAAAATCTAAACCACGGTTCATTTGTGAGAGGAGTCACTATGTGACCGTGCCTCACTTTACGACCTTTCCTATGGCAGTGAATCCATGCCGTCCTTAAGCAAAATCCATTGTCTGCAATTGGTGTTTTTTTTTCCGCCGAACGTGGGAAGTAAATGCCGATTTCTGGCCCTTAAGCCATAAATCGTGGTTAGTTGCCAAGTGCTCAAACTACGATCACGCGACTGTGGGGCGGGCAGCTGTCAGAATGTGGAATCTGGGTCGTAAGTAGCCCTGGGGAAGTCCGTTAGAAGTCGTAACGGTCGCTAAGCCAACGTTCGCAAGTTGAGGACTATCGGTTCAAGAGCTGGCGCCCGTATTCGAATCCAGAAAATTCTTACTGCGGGCACCCCAATGATTGTGGCTGCAGTTGTTAAAATCCCAAGGAAATCCTGGTTCCTCTAAAACAGCCGGAAACTTTAAAGCAGATTTTGCTGACTTTTGACTCCTTGCAGAAAAAATAAAATAAAATAATAAAATAAAATAATAAAATAATAAATAATCAAATAAAATAAACAATAAATAATAAAATAAAATAAAATGAAATAAAATGAAATAAAAATAAAATAATAAAATAAAAATAAATAAATAAATAAAATAATAAAAATAAAACAAACAAACAAATAAATAAATAAAATAATAAAATAAAATAAAATAAATAATAAATAATAAAATAAAATAAAATAAATAATAAATAATAAAATAAAATAAAAAATAAAAAATAAAAAATAAAATAAATAATAAATAATAAAATAAAATAAAATAAAAAATAAAAAATAAAAAATAAAAAATAAAAAATAAAAAATAAAAAATAAAATAAATAATAAATAATAAAATAAAATAAATAATAAATAATAAAATAAAATAAAATTGGGGTGATATCTTCCCCAAATAGAGTATTCTGAGGACGCACACAGACTTCATCTCCCCAAATTGCAAAGAATTTGTGGGTACTGAATGCTAGAAAATCTGGAACGCCTCATATTCACTAAAGCCACGTTTCTCAACCGTTGTACCTTTAAGAAAGGTGGACTTCAATTCCCAGAATTCCTGAGCCCGGGAATTCTGGGAGTTGAAGTCCACCCTTCTTAAAAATTCCACGGTAGAGAAATACTGCATTAAACAGATAACTAGATTACACGGAGGGATTCTGCTCTCCAGGAACTCTCCTATCCCTCTGAAAACATAGAAAAAAAAA
>NW_015389911.1:40492-45492 GCF_001527695.2 Protobothrops mucrosquamatus
TCCTCCTCCTCCTCCTCCTCCTCCTCCTCCTCCTCCTCCCTCCACTTCCCTTCTACCCCTAGTTGTTGATGTTCCCTAGTTGGATCATGAAACATCTGCAAGAAAACCACCCAGCTCAGAGAGCACCAAGGACCCCACAGCTCCTCCTCCTCCTGTCTTCTAGCCCTGATGATGTTCCCTAGTTGGGTCATGAAATGTCTGCAAGGAAACCACCCAGAGATCAATAAAGACCCCAGAATCCTCTTCTCCCTCCTCTCCCTCTTCCCCCCTTCATTCCTTCCTCTTCCCCTCCTCCTCCTCCCCTTCCTTCTTCTCCTCCTCCTCTTCACAATCCCTCCTCCCTTCTAACCCTGATGATGTTCCCTAGCTGGGTCATGAAACGTCTGCAAGGAATCCCCCCCCAGCTCACAGGGCACCAAGCACCCCAGCTTGCTCGCTCTGCCATCACCCAGCCAAGACCCCCTAGACCCCCCCCCGGCACCGTTCCCTTACCTGGCTTGCGCCCACAAAGGTAGAAGGCCAGCCGGTCGGTCAGCTCATACTGGCACTCCACCAGTCGCTCGGCCAGTTCATGTTGGGAAGCCTGTCTGTGGAGAGGAAAGACCAGGTAAGCCGGGCACCAGCGCCCAACTCAGCCCCCAACGAGTTGCGTCCCGGGAGAGGAGGGGGCAGGAGACTGACCCGGAATTGCATACACACATGGGCCACACTCACACATCACTCTGCCTGGGTCACAATGGGCCTGGGTGTTTTGTGCCTTGGAGATATGAAATGGTGTAGGGCGGGGGTCTTCCAACTTGGCCCTTTTACACGTGCCTGGCTGAGGAAATCTGGGAGTTAGTCCACAAGTCATCAAAGGGCCAAGTTGGAAGACCCCTGTCTTAAAGCATCCTGGCTGAGAAATTCTGGGAGTTGAAGTCCAGAAGTCATCAAAGGGCCAGGTTGGAAGACCCCTGTCTTAAAGCATCCTGGCTGAGGAATTCTGGGAGTTGAAGTCCCCAAGTCCTAAAAGGGCCAAGTTGGAAGACCCCTGGTGTACGGTTTCCTGCCTGAACAGGGGGTTGGACTAGAAGACCTCTGAGGTTCCTTCCGTTATTCTCTTCTATTGTTGTTCCTTTAGTAGGTGGCCTAAACATGCCATCCTTCAAAACTCACTTAATAACGTTCTTGCTTAACATCATCTGCTCTGCACTTGTGCTGGATCGAGGAGGGAGTGTTCCCAGACAGATAATAAAGATGGATGGGTGGATGGATAGATATGGATGGATGGATGGAGATAGATAATGATGGATGGATAGATGGATGGATAGAGAGACATAGATAATGATGGATGGATGGATAGAGATAGATAATGATGGATAAATAGGGATGGATATAAATAATGATGGATGGATGGATGGATGGATGGATGGATGGATGGATGGATGGATGGATGGATAGATAGATAGATAGATAGATAGATGATAGAGATAGATAGATGATAGAGATAGATAGATGATAGATGATAGATAGATAGATAGATAGATAGATAGATAGATAGATATAGATTACAGATAGATAGATGATAGATAGATGATAGATGATAGAGATAGATATATAGATAGATAGATAGATGATAGATAGATAGATATAGATGATAGATAGATAGATAGATAGATAGATAGATAGATAGATAGATAGATAGATAGATAGATAGATAGATAGATAGATAGATGGACGGACGGACGGACGGACGGACGGACGGACAGAGATAGATAGATCTGGAATTTTCTTTCCTACGGACATCCTGACCCCCCTCAGCCCCCACCTGGCGTAGTCGATGGGTGTCCGGCCGTTTATGTCGGGAGCGCCTGGGTCAGCTCCATACACCACCAGCAGCTCCGCCTGGAGCACCTGACCGGCTTTGGCAGCCACGTGCAAAGGGGTGGTCCCCTTCTCCTAAAAAAAAAGAAGAAGAAGAAAGAAAGCAGTGAGAATTCTGCACATGCCCTGAGGCTCTGGACCGAGGTATAGATTAGCCTTGGACGTACTGGGTGGAAGAAGTTGGCTTGGGCCCCCAAGGAGAGAAGGCGCAAACAGGTTTCCAGGTTGCCCGTTCGGACACTCGAATGCAGTTGCTGCAGAAGAAAAAGGAGATTAGAGGGCTGGGAAGGGACTTCAACTCCCAGAATTCCCTGGCCAGCCAATTCCCCTATCACATTTTATCTATTATCTCTGTCTGTCTGTCTATCATCTATCTATCTATCTATCTATCTATCTATCTATCTATCTATCTATCTATCTATCTATCTATCTATCATCTATCTATCTATCTATCTATCTATCTATCTATCTATCTATCTATCTATCTATCTATCTATGGATGGAAACTGATCAAGGAGAGAAGCAACCTGGAACTAAGGAGAAACTTCCTGACAGTGAGAACAATTAGCCAGTGGAACCACCTGCCTCCAGAAGCTGTGAAGGCTCCAACACTGGAAGTTTTTAAGAAGAGACTNATCTATCTATCTATCTATCTATCTATCTATCTATCTATCTATCTATCTATCTATCTATCTATGGATGGAAACTGATCAAGGAGAGAAGCAACCTGGAACTAAGGAGAAACTTCCTGACAGTGAGAACAATTAGCCAGTGGAACCACCTGCCTCCAGAAGCTGTGAAGGCTCCAACACTGGAAGTTTTTAAGAAGAGACTGGACAGCCATTTGTCTGAAATGGTGTAGGGTTTCCTGCCTGAGCAGGGGGTTGGACTAGAAGACCTCCAAGGTCCCTTCCAACTTTATCATCATCATTACTATTATTATTATTAATCTATCATTTATCATTACATTGATCTATCATTGACCTATCCATCATCAATCTCTCTCTTTGATTTATATAACTATCTGTCTTTCTGTCTGTCTATCTATCTATCATCTATATTTATCTATCTATCTTGTATCTATCTACATAGCTATCTAGCTACCAACTTCTCTTTCTCCGTCTATCTATCTGTCTGTCTGATTTATATAGCCATATCTATCATCTATCCTTATCTATCTATTCTTATTCATCTATCTACAGTATCTCTCTCTATTTCTCTCTCTCTTTCTATCTATCTATATCCATTCATTATCCATCCATCCATCCCTTTTGTTAAACAAAGGCTAACATAAATGCTTTCAAAATAGATGGATTCCAGGACATCACAAAGACAAGGCAGGTGTGCTCTCTCTCTCTCTCTCTCTCTCTCTCTCTCTCTCTCTCTCTCTCTCTCTCTCTCTCTCTCTCACACACACACACACACACACACACACACACACAGAGAGAGATTCACACACTCACCTTGCTGAGATCCTTGGCAGTGACCCCGTCGTCATCCCGACATGGCAGCTTATGTACGAAGGCCAGCATCTGGTATTTGGCACGGATGAATTCGGACTTGGTGGGGCTGGGGGGGGTGAAATAAAGGATCAGGCAAGACGCTTTCTGTGCCCCCCAAGGACTGACCCTGTCCATATTCCAGAGGGGTCCGTGACTTTGGGGGGGGAGAGAAACAGCAAGAAGCAGGAAGAACCCCCCCCAAGCTCAGGCTAGGCGTACATCCATGAGATGTACTGCCCCCTTGAAGGTGGGGGGTCTTTGGTTGCCCAATCACCATTCCAATCCTTGAAGCCCCTTGCGGACCCTCAATCCACAAATTCTGACTTGCAACTATGGTCATAAAGTCGAGGAGTACCTGTACGGGGGGGGGGGGGGAAGGAACCTCACTTGCCAGCGAGAGGAGCGGCAAATAAATTTAATAAATAAACCAGACTTGGGGTGGGGGCTGCTAATTTTAAGCGAATTTAAAAAGGTATAAACTTTGTCAAAGGGGCATGGAAACGCCCTCTCTTATCTCCAGGAACATCTGGGCCAAGCGCCACAAGCCGGGGTGGCAGATATTTCCTGCCTGAGGAGGGGGTTGGACTAGATGACCTCCAAGGTCCCTTCCAACTTTATTATTATTATGGATTATCGCAGTCAGCCAGATGTTCAGACTGGATCTGGCATTTTTGTCTACCTATCAAGTCCTTCCCAAGGACCTGGGATAGGCAGATGTGGATATTTGATGGTATTACAGATCTCGTCGCAGGATGGAAGCAGTTCCTAGTAAGGCCGCCTTTTGCAATTGACTAATGGAGAATTTGTCAATGCCGATTATTATTATATTATAATTTATTATAATTTAATTTATTATTATTATTATTATATTATTATTATTATAATTTAATTTATATACCGCCCTTCTCCCGCAGGACTCAGGGCGGTGCACAGCATATTAAAAACAGTACAAATACAAAACATAAAAAATACAAACCCCTGTAAAACCAGATTAAAAAACCGAATATTAGAAGCTGTGTTTCTATTTAAAATTATTTTTAAAATCACCCTAAATAATGATGGTGTTCAAGTGGTGCTCCAGTTGTTTTGGGATTGCACCCAAGGCGCCTATCACTATTGGTACTACCCTTGCTTGCCTTTGCCACAGTCTTTCTATTTCTATTTGTAGGTCTTTGTATTTTGTGATCTTCTCCAGTTCTTTCTCGTCTATTCTGCTGTCTCCAGGCACTGCCACGTCCACTATCCAGACTTTTTTTGTCTTTCTTATCGACAATTGTTAAGTCCGGGGTGTTATGTGGCAGGTGGTTGTTATTGTTATTGTTGTTGTTATTATTATTATATCAAGGCATTCCCCCCTCACCCCCTCAAAAGACACCCCCTTCCAAAAAAACCCCCCACTCACTGGACTTTATCCTGAGGATTCGCTTTACGGCGTCCGCTCTGCACTTGTGCCGGATCGAGCAGGGAGTGTTCCCAGATGGAGTTCGCGCCATTGCTGGCGAGGGTGTGCACCATCTGGAAGAGAACACAATTGGGGGGGGGTTTGTGAGAGAACATGAGCACATATTGTGGGACACACACACACACACCCTCCCTGCCAGGAAGGCTTTCCCGGGGAAGAGAGCATGATCATCC
>NW_015389912.1:0-4357 GCF_001527695.2 Protobothrops mucrosquamatus
CTGCATTGTTCAACATAACTCAAAGTAATATTCTGTCTCCATGTATTTGTGATTTAATAACTGATTGGTTCATTATTTCTTTCTATTAATTTTCCAACAGATTACTCCCTGACTCATTACAAGTCAATTAATAACCAATGTAATAAACCTCAAAATAATCAATGCAATTTCCAGAAGATTGTATACTAACATAAACAGGCGGGATTTTTGTTTAATTGACTATTGACTGTGTTTTAGGCATATAACTGGGAAATAAGGAGTCCATAATTGACTAATTAAATCATCAAGCAATTCCTTCTGTAATTTTTAGAGAAAGACATAAAAAAGTAAATGTTCTATGTTACTACAGTGCATATTGGATCCTTGCAGTTAGATGTAGTTCATTTACGTATATTGGATTCCAGCCGTAATAAAGATAAAATATGTTATGTTGATGTTATATATTTGAGCTCTGAATTAGTGCTGGTCAAAATGTCCTGTTTTTGCAACATCACTAACATCTACTCTGAATTTATTATATAACTATAAATAATATAAATATAAATATAATGTATAGTATATGTTTCCCATTAGGAACTAAAGGACCATTTCAGAATTAAATTTCCAGTTCAGCCATAGACTATTCAGTACTATATGAACAAGCATTAACATGTTACGTATACAAATTACCTTTGATCTCTGTCATCAAGCCAAGTTGAAAATCCAACCTAGAATTTCAGGGGAGACCTTAGATGTCCAAATGCATCTTATATTATTCTTGTTTATAGATCTAATAACCATTTTGATTTCAGGAAATTTATTATAAGCTTGTCTGTATAATCTGTGCCATTTCTTATTGGAGCATATAAGTGTGGCTTTGTCTTGAATGTAGACATTATTATTAATCATCACTGTTGTTGCTTCTGTTATTTCATGTTTGATAGAAACCTAATATTGTCCAGAATGAATAGTCAAATAATATGTTCCTAAAAAATTGCAATATCTTTTAAGGAAATTAATGATCTAGAAGTGAAATTAATTAATTAATCTGTCTAGAAATTAATCTGTCTAGAAGTGACATCTTTTGTATTATTCCCTTCTCTTAAAAGGTAATTAAACACAATTCTGCTCCCATTCTTCTGTTTTCTTTTAAATTTGCATATTGTTTGTTTGTTGTTTGTTGTTTGGATTTTTATCCCGCCCTTCTCCTTACGGACTCAGGGCGGCTGACAGCCTGGTAAAACAAATACAAAATAGAAAATACCCACTTTAAAACCTAATTAAAATGAAATATTTGATATGGCCTGTGTCAATTTTAAAATTATTCTTAAAACCCCACTAAAAATTCCCCCTAGGCCAGTCCTGCTTGTTGGAATAGCCATGTCTTAAGGGCGCGGCGGAAGGAAGGGAGATCCGGGATCACCCGGATCTCTGGGGGTAGTTCATTCCAGAGGGTGGGGGCTCCCACCGAGAAGGCCCTCCCCCTGGGAGTCGCCNGAAGTCCATCTTCAGGAGTAAATGATCTGACCATGACAGAGGCTCAGTGATTACCTCCCCTGTTTCCAGATCATTTTGCCACTGGCCGGAGACAAAAATTAGATCCAGTGTGTGTCCTCCTATGTGAGTGGGGGCATGTACTAATTGGGTCAAGTCCAAGGCCGTCATGGAAGCCAAGAACTCCTGAGCTGCCGCCGACATTTCGCCCACTGATGGCAGATTGAAATCCCCCATGACTTTAAGTCTGGGGGTCCCAACCGCCACCCCGGCTATTACGTCAGCCAGCTCAGGCAGGGCCGTTGATACATAGCAGGGGGCCAGGTATATAATCAACAGGCCCACTTGTACCCCTTGTACATACATATACATATACGTACATACATATACCTGCTTAAGTGCTTATTCAGTTTTCTATAGGAATATTGACGTAAAATAAATAGTAACTCAAATTCTCACCCCTGTTTGTCCCTGTATGCAGATGTTTTTCACTAATTTGCTTGTTTTGATAAGTAAGTTCAGGACAGAGGGGTCTGTAATTAAGCAGAGTGTGTTGAAAATAGCTAGGGAGAAACTTCCTTTATTCAGGATAATAACCTATAGGATTATGCAGTAATGCTGAATGATGTGGGGTTCATACGAAAGAAAATGTTTTTTTCACAATGTATAGTTAACCCACTAAACTAAAGACAGATTGCTGCTAGAAAAATGTACCTTTCAACAGATCCATCAGATTCCTCCTCTGTTTTTTAAATTGCTGCTGAAATATGGTGATGATCACAACACCTCTTAAAAAACACCTGGTGTTGTTGCATTTGTTTTGAAGGTCTAGATTTGCTTTTTTAAATGTTTGATTTCAGTTTCCATGAATATGCTCAAATGCTTTATCTACAGACAGAAGTATGCTAGAGGGAACTTAAAAAGATTTATGAGAATACCTTGTAAAATTGTGGGGAGGATTATCAAACACTTAAAACAAACAAAGAAAAAAGGAGGATGGAAATACAGTGCAGAGATGCATGTTGAGAAATAAATCATTGTCACTGGTTTGCAGCAGGGCTTAAGGTACTAAGACAAATAAAGAGCCATGGAGGCACAGTGGTTAGAATGCAGTATTGCAGGCTAACTCTGCCGATAGCCAGTTTGATCCTTACCGGCTCAAGCTTGATTCAACCTTCCACCCTTCAGAGTCTGTAAAATGAGGACCCAGCTTGTCATGAGCAATATGCTGATTCTGTAAACTGCTCAGAAAGTGCGGTAAAGCATTATGGAGCAGTATATAAGTGCTGTTGCTATGACCAAAGATGTAGTTCAGTCACTCATAATGCATGCTGCGGAAGAATCTTTGTAGAGAACCAGAGGCCTCATATACCATTACTTCAGGGAAAAAAATTGTCTTTTCTCTCTTGACTAACTTGGTCTCAGACAAATAGCTAGAAAGGTAAAGGGAGAAATAGGTTGCAATTGTTTTTCTAGATCACCAAGATAAGATTTTTCTCACTCCTTGTCCCCCTTTAAGAATGAAATGTCCCTTGCTAACACATTGGCAGCACCTGCCTTTCTTCAGGAACCAGCCACGATCACAATAGCAGATCTCCAACAGTGGGTCAAGAACATGAAGAGCTGGTTTGGATATGATCTACATCTATTGACTAAAGAAAATACAAGCAGTGCATGAATGCCAAGCAGCATAGATGAATCAGCTGCTAGTTGCAAGCTCCCACCCACACTGACAAGGGAAGACACTGCTGGTCATGAAAGTCCTTCACACGGGAACAGCATCAACTTCTGGCCAACAATCTTCATCTCCATAGCATGATAAGTCCTATCAGGTAACCTAGTCACCAAGCTACAGAACCATGTGGACCAGTACATAACCACAGTCCAGGATGATATTGGGAATAATACCAGAAACTCAAAACATCAGTTGCTCTTGGATAGAGCAGTCACCCAAGATTCAAGGTCTAGATAAAGCAATCTGAGCATAGTCTATAGACCATATCATCTTGGACATAGAAATCAGAAACTGAAGCTGCATTCATGTTCCAAAGTGTTCCAAGGTACCTTTTGCTATACCTGATCATATCCATAGTATGCACAATCCTATTGATCCATGTTATTCTTAACATCAGAGAAATGATGATATTACATGGAGAATAAACTTTGTTGCTCAGTAATCCTGCTTTCCAAGTGAGAGGGAAGGACCAAAATCAGTGTGGATATCGCTATTGTTCCACACATTTAAATTCTTATACATTCTACGGTGTGTTAAATAGTGTCTCTAGCAGCTTTCACATAATATTATAGATTTGTGACAATCCACGCATTAAAACACAGTCTGGGAAGAAACCTTTTCTTTTAATTTCTTGTTCTTTGGATTACTAGGGAAAATGTGTTGCTTTTCTGCCCAGCAAACTTACAGTACTTAACTTGATGGTAAAGTCTCATTTTAGTAGCTTGTTTGTGGCTCTTTTAGCAATTTATTATTATGCTTCCCAGTCAGCATCTAATTTGCCCCAGTCAAAATGATTGTTTAAATACGTATATTTTCTCTTCGGGTTTTAAAAAAATATGATTTTTTTCTGATATAGTCTGTTGTGTTTTATTGTGTTTTAAAATTCAGTAAATGCAAAATAAAATAAGATAAATGAACTGCAGATAGAAAGGCCTGTTTTTTGTTTTTTTGCTTTCATAAATGGATTTATAATGCCTACAAGATGTATCTGACTGTGGTACTTTATACTGCTTAAAAGCCCATAGGCTGATTATACAGTGGCATGCTATTCAAACTACAAAAGCTGTTGTTTCATTTTAACACTGCTGATTTGCTTTATCCTTTGGCAAAAGAAAGCTTGCAATTATAACTCCTACGGTATCCATCAAA
>NW_015389912.1:7058-38669 GCF_001527695.2 Protobothrops mucrosquamatus
GGTCCAGATAGACTGTTTCCTCCAGGTGCCGAGGGAATTGCTGCGCAACCACACTCTCAACAACCTTCGCCACAAAGCGAAGGTTGGAGACCGGGCGATAGTTAGCCAATACATCTGGGTCCAGGGAAGGCTTCTTAAGGAGGGGCCTCACCACCGCCTCCTTTAAGGCCACGGGGAAGGCACCCTCCCATAGAGAAGCATTTATAATTCCCTTGAGCCAGGCTCGTGTACCCTCCCGAGCCGCCAGTACCAGCCAGGAGGGGCACGGATCCAGTAAACATGTGGTTGCATTCAGCCTCCCCAGGATCCTGTCCCCATCCTCGGGAGCCACAGAGTCAAACTCCTCCCATATAATAGTCTCAAGACCCACTCCCGTCTCCTCCCCCGGGGCCACCCAGTCGGAGTCCAAACCCTCTCGGATCTGAGCGACTTTGTCATGCAGATATTGAGCAAAATCCTCAGCCCTCCCCACCAGGGGGTCCCCCCCTCAATTGAAGGAGAGAGCGGGTCACCCTGAAGAGGGAGGCCGGGCGATTATCTGATGACGCAATGAGGATGGAGTAGTAATTTGACCTCGCCACCCTCATTGCCACAAGGTAGGATCTAACATGCATCCTTACCTGTGTTCGGTCGGATTCGGTTCGGGTAGCCCTCCAACTGCTCTCTAGGCGTCTTTTCCGGCGCTTCATCTCTCTCAGCTCCTCGGTAAACCAAGGGGCTTGTTGAGATCTGCGTCGGGTCAGAGGCCGCAATGGCACGACTCGGTCCAGTGCTGCGGCTGCGGCCACATCCCAGGCCGCTGCCAGATCTTCAGCCGAGTCGTGGACTAGATCCTCCGGATATGGCCCAAGCTCCGTCAGGAACCTCTCTGGGTCCATCAGGCGCCTGGGACGGAACCATCTCTGCGGTTCCGTCTCCCTGCGGCGGGGGAAAGGGGTACGGAAGTCCATCCTAAGGAGTGAATGATCTGACCATGACAGGGGCTCTATGACTATCTCCCCCATTTCCAGATCATTCTGCCACTGGCCAGAGACAAAAACTAGATCTAGTGTATGTCCTCCCGTGTGAGTGGGGGCATTAACTAATTGGGTCAAGTCCAAGGTCGTCATGGAGGCCAAGAACTCCCGAGCTGCCGCCGACATTTCGCCCGCAGATGGCAGATTGAGATCCCCCATGACTATAAGTCTAGGGGTCTCCACCGCCACCCCGGCAATTACGGCAGCCAACTCAGGCAGGGCCGTTGATACATAGCAGGGGGCCAGGTATATAATCAACAGGCCCACTTGTACCCCTTGCCCCCACTTCACAAGGAGGGACTCTGCACCGTCTATCTGAGGCACAGTGGTCTCCCTCGGACAAAGGCTCTCCCTTATAATGACTGCTACCCCACCGCCCCTACCCCGGGCTCTCGGCTGATGGAATGCCTGGAAACCCGGCGGGCATAGATCAACAAGGGGAACTCCCCCTTCCATGCCCAGCCAGGTCTCGGTGATACCTGCCAGGTCTGCTCCCCCCTCATGAATAAGCTCTTGAATGAGGGGGGCCTTATTTACCATGGACCTGGCATTGCATAGCATCAGCCGATGATCCCGGGCCCAAGGATCTAAAGTCCCTGGAGGCCGAGTAGAGCCCTGAGGATCGGAGCATCCACAAGCTTGTAAGCAGCGTGTGCGTGCTCCCAAAACCCGATATGGTCCTCTGCTCCCGCCGTATCTGCCCCTCCCACTGACCGTACTAATCACACCACCCTCTATTAACCCCCCAGTCTCCTCCCTTACCACTCCGCGCCCCCCAGACTGGACTGGCCTTGGCCTNCGAACCCCCTAAAAACCCCAAACCCCTTAAAAATTTGCTAAAACACCCCTTTAAAAAAGCCCTCAGTTTCCACTTCTTTTGGTCTCTTTTGGCCGCATACCACCTCTCGGGGCTCCACACCCCGTCATCGAGGCAGGCCCTTGGAATTGAATTGGGCCACACCTGCGCGAGGGGGGAATCGCGCAGGGCCAGCAGTTCTATCCTGAGGTACATTCCAGTCAGTCACAGAGTCCAGCAGCAGAAAAGCCAAGAACATTTTTACTACTACTTGATTTTTATTTTGCTACATAACCATCTCTAGGATGGTTCCTTACAGACATCTTCATTCATTCATTCATTCATTCATTCATTTATTTATTCATGTTGAATTTATGTTTTATTTAGAAATGTATAAATTTATCCAATAATTCTGGGTGGCACACAGTAAAAACAATCATAACATTCAATTAAAATCTGAAACCTTTAATTTAGCCAAGCACTAATCTCTACATACTGCCTTTTATATAGAAGGTAAGAAATTTTATGCTCTGCCTCAACATTTTAGATTACATTTCTCACACTCTCTTGCAGTTAGTCATGTTTCCAAAGACTGATTGGCGTTGGGATCCAAAATGTGGCATAGCTCTCATCTGTGCAGTAAGGTTAGTATACCATTTCACTTGCTAGTGACATTTATCTGTATTCATATTGTAGAAATATTAGTTAGAAATAAAAATGTTGCAGTTGAATTGTAATGGTTATTTCAGTTAATTATTACTCCTAGTAGTTTTCTATTGTTGAATTAGAAGTTGAGGTATGGTTAAATGTGCCTGATGATTTGTGTTCTTATTGAGCCTTGATACAGTTTTAGTTGGAATTTTAGTTGGAACTTTGTTTTTGTTTGTTCACTGCCCAGATTTTTTGGGATTGATAGATATTGCCATAAATCCATCCATCCATCCAAGCATCTTTCCATCTATCCATCCATCCACTGGAAATGATCTTTAATTTGGCATTTAGATTTATATTACATAGCCAGAATTTCTCTGTATGGATTGAGGACGTGCAGCAATATTGAGAGGTACTATGTTATGTTAATCAGATTTTTTAATTCTGAACATCAATCTTGCAAATAGAAAGTCCAAGGTTTTCTGAAAGCTTTGCCATTGACTGCTTAGGTATTGGAAGCCAAAGAGGAGACAGCTGGCCTGTAATTGCTAGGCAATTTCAGATATCATTCTTCAATCACCAGTGAGACCCAGCATATATATTGTGTAGTGGTCATTCCTGTTGGAATACAAACTTAATATGTGCAGGCATTATTGTTGTGGTAAAGGTATTGTTGCCTCAGTGAAATTTCAGAATATTCATCTTTTGCATAATGCACAGCACAAGAGGTATATCAAATTAATAAGCAAACTGGTAGCAGAGATAAGAATACTGATGCAAAATTTCATAATCTTTAATCTGAAAGTCAATAAAGGGCAAATCCTTTCTCCGTTTATACATGCAATTACTTTATGCTGGTCTCTGAATGTAATAAAGATTTAATTTGATATATTTAATAAAACAAAATGCAGCTATTAATTAAAAAATAAGAATTCCGTGAAATATAGTCTTTCTGAGCCATGGTTCTCAAGATCTCAATGAAGTTAAAGGTTTTTCTTGGTGTCTTAGACCATCAATTTGTATTATTACAGAGGTATAATTAAGAACTCTATGATTGTCATGGCGGGAAATATATGTACTTCATGGTTGAATCGCTGGATTCTCAGCTTGATATTGAAACATCTGCAGGAAGAGAAGCAACTTCAGAGGACACCAAGAAGCCAACCATTGTATAATTATTAGGACTATGTATTGTGTGAAAATGACGTTAAAGAGGTATTTCAGGATACACAGGAGCATAGGCCTAGCAGCACTGTAAAATTAGCTCTTTTAAAGCAGACATTTTTTTTCAGTCCAAAGAAGACATCCTTGCCCTCTTGTAAACTTCAGAACATCTCAACAAACTTCTCCAATCATTTTCAAATCCCACACAGGTTTTATTATTACTGTAACTGGAAATATTTATTCTTCATGACCTTTATTTAGCAATAGCAGTTTTAATATTTGAGGATGACAAGAAATATATCAAGAATAAAGATTTCCTAGACAAATATTTCCCAACCTGAATATCTTCTGATGTGTTACACTCTGATTTTCATAATATAATATCCTTGAATCATTTCACAATGATTGTATCTATGTACTCCATGTCTATGGAGATTCTTAGTCATTCAGGTCAGGTTCAAAGTTAAATGAGTTCATAGATATCCCAAAGGTATTTTTTTCAGGAGGCAACTGGACTTTCTTGTTTTTCTTTGAAGACATCTCACTTTTCATCCAAGAAGCTTCTTCAGCTCTGACTGGATGGTGGGAATCCATCCAATCAGAGTTCAAGAAGCTTCTTGGATGAGAAGCAAAATGTCTTCAAAGAAAAACAAGAAAGTCCAGTTGCCTCCTGAAAAAGCATCTTTGGGATATCTATGTACTCATTTAACTTTGAACCTGGCTAAACACTATGTTTGTTCTTTATCTATCTGATGGTTTCTTATGCAGTGGACTAGCAGCTTTATCAAAACAATCACCTCATTAAATGGAAAACTTGACTGTCTTCATCAGCAAAGAACCTAATATCTTAGAAATATTTATTCTAAAGAGACAAGCTAGCTATGGATAATGGTGCCCAAAATTTGGATCTGGATTATGATGGCCATAAACCTCAATCCACATAGCCAATAGTCAGAGATAAGACCGCTGCAGGCCCCAAATCCTGGAAGCATAATCTTCAATTTACAGAATCAATTTGATATTCCCAAATTAATATAATTGGAGGATGTTGTATATAGGTAGTCCTCCACTTACAACAGTTTGTTTAGTGACCATTCAAAGTTACAGTGACATTGAAAAAGGTGACTTATGACCATTTTCTGTTATGACCTTTGCAGCATCCCCATGAGCATGTGATCAAAATTCAGATGCTTGGTAACTGGCTCATATTTATGACTGTTGCTGTACCCTAAATCATGTGATCAATGGGGGAAGCCAGATTCACCTAACAACTGTGTTCCTAACTTAACAAGTGCAGTGATTCACTTAGCAACTATGGCAAGAAATGTCATAAACGGGGCAAAACTCACTTAACAAATGTCTCACTTAAAAACAGAAATTTTAGGCTCAATTGCAGTTGTAAGTTAAGGACTACCTGTAGTAATAACTACAGAGAGGGGTTTTTTTTTTTGAAGATGCTTCCTGAATAGGAGGCTTATATGAGGTGTTCGGCATAAAGATGAATAATTACATGAATTATATAATTTCTTATTTGTTTCCCCCCCCCTCATTAGAAGAAGATTTGGTATTGTAGTGGGTATAAATGTAATAAATGAATATAAAAGGAAAAATACAAAAGGCAAAAATGATTTTTTTTCATAATTTTTAAAGAAGAAAAGAGAGAATAATTTTTCAACGCATAAGAGTTTGAGTAAAATCATTGGCTTCTTCAAGTAACAAGGATCGCTAATAGCAGTGTGTGTATGTATTTTGCTGGGAAACATACATTCACTAAACTATGTTCCCTTAATTGCCTAAATATTCTTCACCATCTTGGTTAGGGAATCTGAGATCTGGAGGGTAACAGTAGATAAGGAATTGTCATTTTCTCCTCAATGTATTTCATTCTAAGAAATACAAATTGTTCAAATATATTGAGATATCATGTAATACACATATATCTTGTATATAGGTTTAAATGTGTGTTATGCATGTGTACACTTTGAGAGCAAGCAACTAAATTTCATTTTTAATGTGTGCCATTGTGCCCATAATAAAAAATGACAATAAAGGTTATCTATCTATCTATCTATCTATCTATCTATCTATCTATCTATCTATCTATCTATCTATCTATCTATCTATCTATCTATCTATCTACCTACCTACCTACCTACCTACCTACCTACCTACCTATCTATCTATCTATCTATCTATCTATCAGCAAATGATAGCCACTATTGCTAACTTTTGATTATTATTTTTTGTAATATTGTTCTATTTCAAACTACAATTTATACATCCAAGATGAGTAGGACTTTCCAAACCTGCTGTAGCTCTTTATCTGTTTCTTCCGATTCCTTTTTTATATTGCCATTTTCTGTTGCGTATTAACTAATTAATTAAATTGACTTTCCACATTCTACAGGAGCTGAGCATTCTACTAATTTTCCTTCTTTTGCTAGTTTTTAAGAAATTGCTTTCAGTTATGGAACTGTTCACAGATTTAAAAAAAAACAATTAATATGATTGCAATTGTTCTGCATGGTGGAATCAGCTGCATTATCATAATTAGACTAAAGAACCGTCATGTAGGTATGTTTTCATGGACAGTATTTTGCATTGTTATGAATTCATTAATTCATTCTTCATTTTGTTTTCAAGCAAAGCACAAACTTATTTAACTATAAACCTTAGGTGAATAGATTCCTTTCTGCTTGCAGTATTTACTGTTTGAGTAAATTAGGTGTACGTAATAACCAGTTGTCAACCTCCAGCTGTAATAGAACCAAACCAGGTAAATTCCCCTTTTCTCTGACATGATGGCTTCCCTTGTGAAGAATTTAGTGAGCGGCTATAAATAACATCTTATTGTGTAACTTAAGTTCATGCCAGTTTTGTTTTTCCTTTATATTTTTAATAATTCAACATAAAAGCCTACTTTATAACTATAATGTGATTGGGATACCTGTCCATCTCATATAGTTTTGAACACTTTTTTTAAATATGTGCAGCTGGGAATAAAATGACTGAAGGAAGGAAAATGGTGAGATAGTTAGAGAGATAGAATAGGTCACAGCTTTATATACTAAGACTCATAACATAGGACTAATCTATCTGACTTTAGACTAGGCCATTTATCTCCAACTCCTGAACCACTTACAGTTCAGCAGTCAATTATTATTTCATCTAGTGAAAATATTACCATGGAGGTTTGTGATATAAATAGTGGGGTACTAAACACATATTTGTGCTAAAAGTAGACTCTTTTTTTAAAATCAGGCATGTCAAACTCGTGATGTCACATGACGTCGCATGACGTATCGGAGCTTTTTCGCTATTGCCGGCAATGGGGTGGGCGCGGCTCCGGTATGATGAAACTGGCCCGTGGGCCGGCAGTTTGACACCCCTGTTTTAAATGTATTGGTGATTGATCATACACTGATTGAGTTGTTGGATACAAGATGGCAGCAAATAAATAAACAAATAAATAAATAAATATTATTCTTTAAGACTTAATTGTTCGTAAATCTTTTTCAGCTCTGGATCATAACTGAATCTGAGCCTTTTTTATACAGAAGACCCATTTCACATATTTCAATTGTTCATTTAAAAGTTGCTAAATGTTATACACAATAAATAAATAAAGCCTTCTGGATTGTGATTAGAATAGTCTTTTTTGTGTAGAAACTTATAGATTTACAGCAAAAAGTTAATAGTATGTTACAGCTTGTTTTAGCCAGGAAATACTCTTGAAGAGTAGCATTGTAATTAGCATTGAAGAGTAGCATCCAGCTCAGATGAAAGAAATCTATCTCAGCCAGATAAAAGATTGTCTTGAATTGCTTCAGTTCTTTAGACAATTACTTCCAGAGTTAATAGTAGAACATAGTCTGATATTAGAAATTCTGGTTGAATGGATTGTTTCAATCACCAGGACTATTTTGAGGAAAACTGCATTGCTGGTCATGATAAGATCTTCTTTTATGTATTTAACAGGTTAAAGATAAAATCTGTGTTGACTGCATTAGTCTGTGAGGTGTTTTGTGAGTGATTTTAAATGTATGCTTACTATGTTGAAAGAAGAAAATATATGGCATATGTGAACCATCTTCATTATGGATATAATGTTATATTCAAAGGTCCTATATCTAATTATCCTTGGATATAGCTAGTTGTATCATTAGGTGGCTATTTCAGGTTGTAGCTCCCAAATTGTAGTAGTAAAATATTGGACAAGTAAATTCAATTGCTGCTTATATTGTGTAATGTCTAAAGTGTCAAGGTTCCAATAGCCATTTTCCTTCTCATTTGAGGTTGCCATAAAGTAGAAGAAGACATTTGTCTAGTGAAGTAATATTTGTATATTATTGGTATCTATTTGTGAATGCTTTGGCTCAAGCTCATGTAGCTTCTCTTATCCAGTTACAGATATGAACTAAGCTACAAATAGCATCCATGAAATCATTATTTTAGGAACTTTGAAAAAAAATGGCACTTCAAAGATGAGCTCATGTGTTGAACACCTAAATAACAAAACTAAATATGATTGATTTATTGCACTTATAATGTATGTTCCTTTTTCTATGAAAGCTCAAAATGGCTTCCATGTGATGCTCCTCTAATTTTATTCACCTAATAAATACCCTTTCAGGTATTTTGGGTTGACAGAGATTGAAGAATTGCAAATTAATATTCACATTTCTGTTTCTTCTACATTCAGTAAGTTCCTATTTTTAACTTACATGAATGCTTGTTCTTGGCTGCCTCTTATGTAATCAGCCAATGCAGGCTTGTCTTCTACAACAATGACTTGAAGTAAATCATTGCCTCCATTTTTACAGGGCAATTATAATCTATCAATATCACTATTCATAGTGAATAGCCAATAGCTGTCTTGTTTTTCAGTCCAAACAATTGAGTTCATCTTGTGTCCAATTAATAATGCCATCAATGTATTATATCACAGGTATGGCTAAGTTATTAGTACTATTATGGTTCATCACATTGTCAGCCAGATAGACTGGCCAAGCCATTTTTAGGGACCTATCAAGTCATTGCCAAGGACCTGAGGTAGATGGTATTCAAGGTATTGTTGTAAGATGTAAGATATTCCAAGTAAATCTGCCTTTTGCAATTGACTGATGGTGATTTTGTCAATGCCAGTGGTGTTCAGATGGTGCTCCAGTGGCTTTGGGATTGTGCACAGGGCATCTTTTAGTATCTTTCTTTTCTTTTAACACAGTTGTTCCACTTCTATTTGCAGGTCTTTGTACTTTGCTATTTTCTTCAGTTCTTTTTCTTTCATTCTGATATGTCCAGGTATTGCCATTATCCAGACTAATCTTTTTCTTTGTTAAGTCTGGAAAGTTATTGTTATTTTCTGTTCAAATAATATCATCTTCCTAATTTCAAATATTTTATAAAGGTGAGGCCTGGCAGAAAATTACAGCATTACACGGCTGGAAAGCTATGACTATTTCTACAGATCTGAAAAAAAAAAAAGCTCCAATAAAATTGCTCTTCAGTTAGAGATGGACTTTTAAGAATTCCTATTGTTAACTATGGTTAGAACACCTTTGATTACTTCTCCTTTGTAACATCAATTACATCAGTTAAATGCACTACTACAAGTACATCATAATTAAATAAATATTGACTATTAAATGCTGTGACATAATTCAGGCCCATGTTACCAGCTTTCTATAGAGAATCAAGGAGCAATCCCAGCCCTCTTTCCCCCGCCTCCAATGTTATTTCCCTCAGATAAAGAAAGCCAAACTTGTTCAAGTCTAGTCATCATTCTTACAAGCTCCCATATTGCTTTATAGATTTTACCTGAGGCAACTGACAGCATGTATTTTTTTTTCATGCTTTTAGTCCCACAATGGGCTCAGGAATAATTATATCACTCCATGAAACTATTTTAGGATTTTGTTAGTACTGACACAAGCTAGGGTTATGTAGAATATTAAATATTCAAAACTGAGTTCTGGAACTCAAGCATATCTCAAAATCAAAAGGGGGGGGAAATCAGATTATAAAAATGTGCCTACCCTTTTCAAATTAGAAAAAAAAAATGCCAAAAGGACTCCTCTTACTGTATTCTTGTCATGTCAAGTGAAAAATACCCTGGTTTTTTCATGCAGGGAAGTTTCTCCAACATACTGATAATTTTGATTGCCCTTTTTTCATACACTTCGTACTGCAGACTATCCTTCTTAAGGTGTGGTGTCCAGAATAGTCTGTTCTAAGTTTCAGATCATTATCAATTTAGATAAGGGCATTTTTAGGTTTCAATTCTATTTTCAATTCTTTTACTGATGATTTTAAACAGTGAGTTTCCTTTTTTGGAAGAACAACAGCTAAATCACAACTCATATCATTTTTTGTCTCAAAGGAAACAGATGCTACTTTAGGAATCATACAAAAAAATAAATGCCTGCCTATTACTTTTCTGTAGCATCTTTTAATAAAAAGAAACCATGAAAGATACACCTTCAGATACCACCTGCTCTTGAATAAAAGTGGAAATAGATATGATTCCTTAACCTCTGGAGCCAAAACATTTAGCTGTCCAATTACTTAAAAAAAAAGATAAGCTCAGTAAATTTATGTAAATTCAAAATCCACTGTTAGTTGCATAAAGATTAGGTCAACAAGATTAGTCAGTTGAAGCTTTGCATATGTTGGTTTAATCATATTTGGATGATTTATACAATGCATTGTCTATGTATTCAGTTTCCATAGATTTTGAGCACATTAATCAGTATGGAGAAACTGAGGATTGTCACATGTTGCTGAACTATTGACTATGATGCTGAAAGCTGTAGTTCAGAAACAGCTGGAGAGGTCACTGTATCTCTGCTCTGATTAGATCTCAATTGACTTTCACCATCTGTCAACCATAACAACTCTTAATTTATCAGACACTCTTAATATTGCCTAGACAGAGTTATTAAAGGAAATTTGCATCAAGATGGCATTTGCTGAATAAAATATCATTAAGATGAAATTACTATTTCCTGCAAATGGAAGAGCTATAGGGAAGACAAATCATAATATAAACATAATTTACTATTCATTCCTTGACTTATCATTCTGATTGCTTAGGTATTTTTCCTGAACTTCGTTACCCTCTGTACATATATTTATTGAGTGAAAATCAGTGGCAGATTGATGATTAACTTATTAATATTATAGATTCAACTCCACATTCATTCCTCAGTGGTAAATTTCCCATTCTGTCATATATCCAAGAAAGAAAAAGGGAGTAAAGAAAGAAAAAGCTAAAAGTGCAAAGAAGATAAAGAAGATAATTTTTCCAATGGAATTCCTCCATTCACTTGAACTCTCTTTATTGTCACTGCAGAAAATGAAATTGAAGACAGGCTTTCCAATCATTTTAATAAGGAACATGGATCTTCCAAGGTATTGCAATGGAACATAGATGATCATGGAAGATCTCTGCAAGAATCTCATTGAAGAAAGATAAACATTGGTGCATTTAACGTTGTCATGATTCTAAAAATTATGCTCAATTTACTATGGGTTGAGGATGTTCCTCCTCAGTGGAACCAGTTCCCCATACAGTTCTGCTTTGCTCTCATTCAGTATGAAGCACAAGGACAAAATATGGACAATGTGCTGATTTATCTTGAAAAATCAGCATTCCAGCATGGTCAGCTGTATGCTATTTTAAGACTCAGAAAAATAGTGAAAATGTTAAGATGGCAGATCAATCAGAAATGTTATCATCAAAAGTATTCTTTGTTAAACAAAAACATGTATATTTCTTTTGCTACACATCTTTCTTCCTTAATGAACTGATGTTTTATTTTTTTTAATTTTCAAACCAAACTATGGTCATTTTGTCTCCGGGTTTAGGTAAAAAAAATGTTTCTTAAATGATGAGCCAACTGGTCATGGGTTGCATAGTACAATTAAATACCCCAAATTTAGAGAATCCTACACATTTAACTTAGAAGTAGTAGATTTCCTTCTGGCACTTATTTCTTCAGTTTTGGTCCTTTGAAATCTATTCATGAACAGGACCACTAAATCTGGGCTGGATGATAAGAAACAGAAATTTGTTTTTCTTTCTATCATCTAATGACCTAGATGCTTTGGTCAAAAGTTCTACTGACCTCTAAATAGAAGTCATCAGCAGATAACTTTCAAACAAACCAGATTCTGAATCTCCTTTCTTCTCTGTTTTCCTAATCAAAATCTCTTGCTCAGCCTGGCCTACTTTCTTAGGCCTTACATTATTGAAATAGGTATCATTTAAAAATTACCCATTATAATCTTATAGTTTTGCCAGATACTACTAACAGTTTACTGTAAACAGTTTGTCACCAACATCAGTAATGCTAAAATAGTCAGAGCTGGGATGTTTTCTTGACCAAAACATCCCACTGGATTTAGTGGCATTTCTTCTATTTAAGTATCCATCAGGTGGGAGGTAAAATGGTTATTTATAAATTCTAGAATACTGAAAGCAGAATTGTGACACTTTCTTTCAAGTGCCATATTGCTCCTAAATTTGCTAGTCTCTCTTGTTTCTTGCCTTTCTGTGCCCTCTGAGCAACACAGATCATGTTAGTTCTCAATTAAATCATTTCAGTACTGCCCTGGAGATCATATGAATAGGCATTTGAATGACAGGATAATTTCAAGTTATTATTTGTAGCCCTATTAAATATCCAGAAAAGGGGAGAACAGGTTGATTATTAGTCTCTCTCCACTGCAAACGGGTGAAATTAATTTGAGGGATGGCTGCGGAACAGAAAGCAAACTGATAGTTCTGGAAGTTACTAGCAACCTAGAAAGAAATTGGTACAACAAGATGAATAAGGCTGCTGCAGTTTACTGACATATGTCAAGACATTCTGTTTAAGAACATGCATCAAGGGGAATGTTTGCTTTATATTTATACTATATAGTAAGCAGCCATTCTTTTTCTAAACTAGCTATCCATAAAATTATACTCCCTCAAACTATGTTTTGATCTGTAAAAAGTATAACAAGATTCTTTTTTATTTTTAAACAATCATCCAAAACTTGTCAGGCTCTTCTAAGAAAAGGTGGTTTGATCTTCTTTTTTTAAAAAAAAAACTATGTGTCCTTGGAGACTGTTGAACTTTATAGAACAAATTGTATAGCTGTACCTAGTTACAGAGCTGTACATTACCTTGTGTAGATTTGTGCTTATATTACATAATGCATTTCTTTCAGGGTCCATGTTGGAACAAGATGGTTTTCCATTATAAAATGGAAAATTAAAGAGGCTGAAACCTTTTGGAAAATGACTGTAATTTCCAGTTTAGCTTGCTCCAGCATATTCACAATCAATCTCCATTTGTTAATAAATGTTTATTTATTAAGCATCAACAAACTTTGAAAATGTTAACTGGAAGAAGAGAATAAAGCAGGTAAAAGCAGGGAGAGAGAAACAATAGGCAAGAATTTACATTATCTGTATTTCTAAAGGTGATGTTTTTTTGAGGGGGGATTCTTTTGAGTCTTTCTTTACTCCTTTGTGACTATCTAGAGTAGTCCCTGCAGTTTTCTTGACAAGATTTCAGAAGTGATTTGCCATCATCTGCTTCTTAGGGCTCAGAGAGAAAGTGACAGGCCCAAGATTAACCAACTGGCTTTGTGCCTAAGATGGGACTAGAACTTCCATCCTTTGAGTTTGTAGCCTGATGCCTTAACCACTACGTCAAACTGGCTTCAGTGCTATTGTGTCAAAAGGAATAGAATTTACAAAGCTACTAGCAAGAACTTGCAGGATGGGGATGACAGAGCCAATAGTTCCATACTCAGCTTGGTTAATTTGCATTAAGGGAGACTATTTTTAATTTTTTAATTTCTCATTTAATGCTACCAAGCCTACATCTGGTCTTCACAGACATGAATCCTGAAGCACTCCAATGAAATTATAGTGATATAACAGCTGAAATGAGAAGAAAGGGGAACTCAATTATTATAAATTATTGTATGGGCATGTTAATCTAAACCCAATTCCTCTCCAATTTCTATTTCTATCATTGCTATAAAAATACTAAGTTACAGCTGCATGGCTTTGATGCATTGAATTATTGCCATTGCTTCTTATAGTACGATAGGATCAGTTAGTAAGTTTACTTAATAACTGACATCTGTGAGGATTGTGCCAGATGTAACTACCATTGTTCAATTTCTTTTTTTAGGCTTGAATAAGAAAAATCTCTTTGCTAATCTTGGTATAGATTTATTTAGTTATATTATCCATTGAATATATAATCATAGACCAGGGGTAGGCAACCTTGGCTCTTTTATGACTCATGGACTTCAACTCCCAGAATTCCTGACCCAGCCACGAGTCATAAAAGAGCCAAGGTTGCCTACCCCTGTCATAGGCCAAAAGAACAACATGATATTAGATAAAACAAATAGCAGCTGAAGAAGCAAATATAAAAAAGAGGAAGAGAGTAAAACAATAATAGTATAGGTAATGGTTATAGTAAAAAGGTACAAGCATAAGGTTCAATAATCCAATGTGTAAATTGAGAGGTTAATTCCTCGGGCCCAACATTTGGGATTGGTGTGGTCCAGAATTTCACAATGTTTATATTTCCCTAGCCTAGTTACTTAATAGGAAAAGCATACATTCTGCTAGAATCCAATCCAAACATTTTCAAATAATTGGGGATAACATTAGGTGCCACATGTGTCTGGGGACATCTCAAAAGAACATGTTGATTGACTCAGCCTTGGTTTCTGGATATACACAGAAGCATTCTTGATAAAGGATGTTATCCCATTCTGTTTGAGGGTAGGACTTCCTATTCAAAACAAAGGAAATGGGTGGATGGAGTCATTAGACTTAAACAAGGAAGAAGACATAGTCTGATGGACTGGGTATTTTTCATATGTATGATCAGTTCAATTGCAAGAATTTGAAGAAAAGTTCATTTTACATAATGAGAGAGCATATAATACTAAGTAGGAATCATTGCTTACATCCACTTCTGTAATGTTGCAAGGATGATAGAATAGAATAGAATAGAACAGAACAGAATAGAATAGAATAGAATAGAATAGAATAGAATGGAATGGAATGGAATGGAATGGAATGGAATGGAATAGAATAGAATAGAATAGAATAGAATAGAATAGAATAGAATAGAATAGAATAGAAAAGGACATAACTTCTAGTCCAGCCCCCTGCTCAAGCAGGAAAACCTACACCATCTCAGACAGGTGAATGTTCAGTCTTCTCTTAAAAATCTCCAGTGATGGAGTGCCCATGATTTCTCGGGGGTAAGCTATTCCACTGATTGATTGTCCTCACTGTCAGGAGGTTTCTCCTTAGTTCCAGGTTGCTTCTCTCTTTGATCAGTTTCCAACTATTGGTTCTCATCCTTCTCTCTGGTACTTTGAGAACAACCTAGCCCCTTCTGCCCTGTGGCAGCCTCTCAGAGACTAGAACACTTCTATCATGTCTCACCGATTTCTTCTTTTCTTTAAACTAGCCAACCCAAGTCCCAGAGCCATTCTTTGTATGTTTTAGTCTCCAGATCTTTGATCATCTTAGTTGCTCTTCTCTGATTTTTTTCCAAACTCTCTACATCTTTTTTGTGATATGGTGACCAAAATTGGTTGCAGTATTCCAGGTGTGGTCTTACTAGGGTTTTATAAAGTGGTAACAATACTTTGCGTGATCTTAATTCTACGCCTCAGTTTATACAACCCAGGATTGTATTAGCTTTTTTGGTTGCTGCTGCACACTGCTGGCTCATAGTCAAGTGACCGTCCACTAGGACTCCAAGGTCCCTCTCACAGTTTCTGTTTTTAAGCCAGGTCTGGCCCAATCTGTATTTGTACCTTTGATTTTTCCTGCCTAAATGTAAGATTTTGCTTTTCTCCACATTGAAACTCATTTTGTTGGATAGGGCCCATTGTTCAAGTTTGTCAATATCAGGATTTTTTTGGATCCTGAGTTTGTCTTCTGGGATGTTGGCTACTCCTGTCAGTTTGGTGTCATCTGCAAATTTGATGAAATCCCCTTCAATTCCCTCATATAAGTCGTTTATGAAGATATTGAAGAGTACTGGGCCTAAGATGGAACCTTGTGGTACCCCACTGCTTACTTCTTTTCATGTGGATGTAGTGCCATTGAGGACTACTCATTGAATACAGTTTGATAGGCAGCTACAGATCCATCTGGTGGTGATGATGTCTATCCCACCTTTTCCTAGCTTACCAAGGAGTAGGTTGTGGTCTACCTTGTCAAATGCCTTACTGAAATCTAAGTATACTATGTCCACTGCGTTTCGCTGGTCTACTAGTTTCGTCACTTTATTGAAGAATGGGATGAAATTGGTTTGGCATGATCTGTTTTTAACAAACCCGTGTTGGCTACTGGTTATAACTTTGTTTGCTTCTAGTTGTTCGCAGATCTGTTTTTTATTATCTTTTCTAAGATCTTCCCAGGTATTGATGTTAAACTGATTGGTCTGTAGTTTCCTGGATCTGTTTTTTCTTTCTTTCTTGAAGATGGGGACTACATCAGCCCTTTTCCAATCCTCAAATATTTCCCTAGTGCTCCAGGATTTATGAAAAATGTGGTACAGTGGTTCTGAGATAACATCTGCCAGCTCCTTCAGAACTCTGGGATGTAGTCTGTTGGGTCCTGGTGATTTGTATTTGTCAAGGTGTTCTCTTACCATTTTCTTGCTTAATTTAATTTTTGTTTCTGGTATGTCTTTTGCAGTGGTTTTTTTTGATGTGTTAGGCTATAGATTCTTTTGTGTGAAGACTGACACAAAGTATGAGTTAAGCAGCTCTGCTTTCTTCCTGTTGCCTGTAATTTCCTTGCCATCTTCTCTCTTTAGTGGGCCTACAGTTTCCTTGATTTTTTTCTTGTTGTTAATGTGTTGGAAGAAACTTTTTTTAATATTGATGATGGTGATAAAATAATAGATCCAGTTAGCAACTATAGTGACTAGAACTTTCTGAATTCTTCATTAAATGGATCTAAAGTCTATCCATCAGTAGTACAGACAGTGGTACCCTGTCCTCTGTCCCCCCCCCCTTCCCGGTGCATTACACACACACAAAAATGTCCCAATAAATTCCCTACCAAGACCTTCTTCAAGCAGGCGCTTGAAGGCCAAATTGAATTTTTGATCAATGTATACCACCTGCAGTTTTATTGAAAAGGTTTGCTATTGCTTCCTTAATAGGGCTGAAAGAGGGGTGGCCCAGGGTTATTCAGCTGGTTTTGTGCCTAAGACATGCCCAGTTCTCAGAAGACATTTAGACAATAAGAGTTAGTTATTCTGGATATATTTCAGAATGAACTTAGATGAAATTTATCATAGGGCTCTGAAAGGATTTCTGCTTTAAAATTATTATTTCTGATATTTTGAACCCAAAATAAAATCTCTGTGAGTTAAAACCCTGAACTGTCAGAGTGGTTTTTTTTTTTGTTTTTTTTTTTGCTGCCATCTAATTGATGGAGTCCAGATTTGGAGGAACCTTTCCCCTGAATTGTTCATGTTCTCTGAGCTTTACAACAGTTGTTCTGCTATGGCATTTCTGCATCAGATCTCTATTTGGGAGATATTTCCAGTACAATACATTTAAAAAAAATAAAAAAGGGGGGGAGATAACTGGGTGTGCCAGAGTTGATCCTGAATCTTCTTACGTGATTAGTATAAATCCACCTTTAAGAGAAAGGTTATTGCATATACTACATAAATCCTAGATTTACTATTACATTTGTTGTAAAGGGACCTTGGAGCTTCGGAAATCTGGCATTAGCACAATGTATTTTCTATTACAATGACAAGCTCGTGGTGGAACACAAATCCCACTTGAGAGTCTAAACTGTTTGAAGGCTTTAATGTCAGCCACTCATTTCAAGAAGGTTGGATTAAGCAACGAGAAAAGGTGCTTCTCTGGCAGCATTACAGCAAGTACATCAGTGTTCAACTGCCTGTCAAGAATTTCACCTGTGCTTGAAAGGTCAAATTACCAACTCAGATGATATTCATAAACAGGGATCATTATAAGGAAGAATGGACAAGAATTGTTTGACATTCGGAAGCTTTTTGACCAGAAAAAATAAAATAAACAGATACTGTCTAAGTAAAGTAAAGAGAGACCAGAGTGAGATTGCAATTAATAGAATGGCAGGTTAGGTCTAGGGAAAGCCAAATTCAAATGAGACTTTGGCCTAGTCAGTATCTCTTACATTAACCCATTTCATAGTGTTATTGTTGCAATACTGGAGTGAGGGAGGGGTAAATATGTAATAAATAAGCAAAAGATTCCATCACTGAAATTAATACGGTTTTAACATACTTAGTTTGTGGGATGATAGCCAATATCTTCATTCTGATATTGGATAAGAACAGAAGACGCGTGGGAAATTACATAAGTCTGTACATATCATTAACTGTAAACTGCTAGGAGAGCAGTGTCAGCAAAAACTGAAGGAAAAGTGGAATATAAACCTAATGAAGAAATAAAATTCAATAGATAAAAAACATATGTATAGAATATATACTTCACTCTCAAGTAACTTGTATCACACACACACACACACACACGCACACACACATTCACATACAAGTTTATGGAAGAGAATTACACTGAATGGTTTTGAATAATTCTATATTTGAAATGCATTTTCAGGCTTTTTTAAAGCATTCTCCCAAGAGAGTTGTTTTTGTCTCAACCACAGCAGGCTAGCTAGCTCCAAAAATCAGTCCTGCTCCTTTTCAGGAACAGCAGATTTGACAGCTTTTATTGCTAAGCATTTAACACCAATAAAAATATTGGCTGTAAGATCACAACATAATTTAGTATATTTTCCCAAAGGAAAATATAGTGTCAAATTCCACCCTTCCCAGAAGTAACCAGAATTTGCAAAATGTAAGTTGAAACTTACATTAGCATTTTCTTTCATTCCTTTGTTCTTAACTTTGTAGATGTTGATGAAATGGTGATAGGAGTCAGTGCAAATGGGGGCACTGGTCAGATCAAACACTTTTCCTTTCATTAATGGTTTCACTTCAAATGCTGAAACTAAACATGAGTGTCTGAACTCCCTTTCAAAACCTTACTCAGTGAAAACTTGAAATAATGATACTTTATAAATAATGAAAGTAATGCATTTAATTTAATTTAACACTAGAGGAAGAGAGGGAATGCCAGTCTCCTTGTATTGAGCAAGAGGCAGCTCTTGGGCCACAAGGCAGTGCTTTAAGGAAACTTTATTTTCACACAAGCTTTATTTCCTGCATATTAATACTGAGACAGGGAATAACTTCATGAAGGAGTATTAGCTTTACTTTCACTATGAAATTCCAAAACAGTAATAACTTGCCTCCATAAAGTTCTTCCTATCCATCTAAAAGTTTATCACCTCCCCGCTCATCTACAAATTTCCATTTACTTCATCTCTTGTTTGCATTAGCTGAAAAAACATTATACAAATGAAATAATGGTTCAGTAAATAAGTAAGTAAAGATATTGATGTGGTTTATTTCTTACTTTCCAATCCATGTGAACATGCTTCTACAGATGATTCTCAAGTTACAAACATAATGGAACCTGCACATTAGAGTTGTAAGTCATAACAGTCATAATATTACAACATATTTTGCAGCAGTCATTAAGGTAAAGTTGCCATCATAAGCGTGAACATCGTGGCCATTAAGTGAACATGGAGGTCTTAACTGTAAACCCATTGTTCACTATGGGTGCAGTCTTGTTAGAAAACCAAAAGTAAGTGCTGGTTTTCAGCAAAACCATTGTAAAACATGGTCCTGTGACCACAGCACAGTGAAAACAGCTGTAAATATGGCAGAGTTGCTGAGCTCCTAAAGTGTGAACCATCAGAACTTCAGATCCAGGCTATAAGTCCTTTTTTTCAGGGTAAGCCATAATTTTGATTGGTCACTAAGCAACCAATTCTACCTGTAGTCTGCAACTTCCTGAGGAGAAAGAAGTTTTCATTGTTGATTTACATCTCAATTTAAATTCAGCTATAGCAGTTCTTCTTGAGCCCGAATTTTTTAAACCAGCCTTCTTCAACAGAGTGTCCTCCAAACATGTGTGTATAAAGATGACCTTGGAGAAGGTATACAATAACTATTATCTTAGCCATGAAAACAGGAAAATATGAAAAACTGAAGATCATCCCACTTTGATTCTCTTTGGTATCAGAGGGTGGAAAGGGGAATCACTAATAGGCTATAACAATAAAGTAGAGTTCTAGAATTTATTATGGTTTCTATTTCCTGACCTCACAGAACTCAAAATTAAGAATATGTCCATAATTTTTGGCTGGGAGTTAGCCAAGGTAGCTCACTGGATTAGTTTGGTTACTTTTTCAACCTATCTCACAGGGTTGTTGCTGTGGGGGGAAAAGTGAAAGAAGGGCTTACAATGTATTTCCCCTAATTTGGCAGTTTCTCCATGCAAAATGTCTGAGGAATTGCACATCAAAATAAAATAGGCTTCATAAATCTAATATACAATCTCTACTCTAGAGATTTCTCTTAACTTAGACTTTAGTACTCTTTTATCTAAACATAATGTATACCAAGAGTATCCTAGTAAGGCCTTTTCCCAGAAGAATCATAAAAATCATGACATTCAAGATGAAGTTGAGGAAGATATTGATGTCCCAACTATCCTTCCAGGATTGGGGCAGGTTGATGACTCATCCTTCTACTTATTTGCAAGTGTAGGCTAGTTTAAGGGAAGAATAGGTTAACAGAGCAAGTCCATTGGATTATGTTAATGGCAATTAGTGAAACTTAGTTTATCCACAAGGGAGGGAGGGAAGGAAGGAAATCTTCAAAAGTTTGCTTAAAAAAGAACCCTACTCTTAATATTATTGCTATGACTCACATTTCTTTTACCTTTTTCTTTATTTTCCTCTGTACTTTACTATGTCTATAATCAAGAGCTATATTTTAAAACACCCTCCTGCCTTGAATAAGAGAATCTCAGCAACTACTATAATGCCTTTTCAGTTGACACTTAAAACTGTCGTTGTCTAGCTCACTGAATTACTGAAAATTATTTGCTGTCAGCAGTGATTTCTGTTATGGGGAATTATTTTACCTTTTGTACACCTTCTTAGAACTTAAAAAGATATTTGACTCTCCAAAACCCATTCCTCTCTCTGTGGTGCTCTAATTTTCTGATAATGGTTATTACTTTTCCTTCCATATTTTCTACCCCATCATTAGGTTTCAAACGTATGTTTTCCTAGTTTTCTGTGAACTACATAGCAGATTATAATAGCAATATTGCTACACGTAAGACAATTTGCAACCATTTAATTGTAACTACTAATTTAAGGCAGGCTTAAAAAAATAAGCAGCACTGTCATTTTTGACATGGTATTAACTTCATTCATTCATTCATTCATTATAATTTGAAACACTTAAGAATGATTTTAAGAGTATTAATGTCCCTTGGGAGAAAGCCGAAGATGTTGTGAATGATTGAAACCACTGGAAATCAATTGCTGCCCAATGTGGAAGAAGAAGAAGAAGAAGAAGAAGAAGAAGAAGAAGAAGAAGAAGAAGAAGAAGAAGAAGAAGAAGAAGAAGAAGAAGAAGAAGAAGAAGAAGAAGAAGAAGAAGAAGAATCGTTATAATTTACAACAGATCTTTTGCAATTACTTAATTAGGAACAAGCAGAAAAATGCTTGTGATTCTTTTAAGGGAATAATACAAAAGTTTTATTGACTTTCAATATTCATCATAAGCAAAGTTTGCTATAATGAATGGGATCCAGATGTGGTCATTCTTGGAGTAGGTCTAATTCAATGAACTTATTCTAAATATAATTAAAGTGAGGTCAAAGTCAGTTGGTATTCATGTTATGTTTAATCAAGTAAAAGTGAGCATTAATGAATATACTAATGTGAGGGCCTCTCCTGAAAAGATCACAGTTTTGTGGAATGTATTTTGCCCCATTTATAAAACTATTTCTTTAATTGCTTCATTTCAGAATGGCTACCATTATTCCAAAGTGCTCTCTCTCTCTCTTTAATGAATTACAGAGTTCAAAATACCAGAATTATATTGTTGTTTCTTATGATATTTACCAAAATAGCAAAGAAAACAAAATATACAAATATAGAAACAGGTCCTAAAGAAAAATAAAGAGAAAAGATTTTACCATCTCTTTTAATAATAAAACCTAAGAAAAAGGGCAAAGACCTTTTTTCTGTTTAATCCCAAATGACATGTGAACAGTTAACACTATCTTCTATAGTACCATTTTGATTTCTAAGCCTAGGCTTTATCTCACTGGTTGTTTTTTGAAGATAGGAAAGTTCTGATCCTGATTACCTGTGTAAAAGAAAACCTGACACCAAGAAGAAAAGAGCAAAATATTCAGGACTTTATGTGGCTTTGTTGCATTGAGATAATATATAGGGACAGTGACATTTCCCAACTCCAATAAATGTTTACTTAGAAGTAGGTTTCATTGAATATATTAATACTTAGAAAAATATGAGTAGAAGTAAATTTAATTATTCTCCTGGAATTAGCAATCTTAAAAAGATTAGCAATGTATTTCAAGTGATAGTTGTAAACCAGGCATGTCAAACTTCCGGCCCACAGGCCGGATGCATCATGCCGAAACCACGCCCACCCCATTGCCCGCAATGGGGAAAAAGTCCCAATATGTCATGCAACATCATGTGATGTCATGAGTTTGACATGCCTGTTGTAAGCTAAAAATAATATTAAAAAATGACCATGGCTACCATTGTTAGCATTTTTATACTTGAGGACAGCCTCATTCTACATAATGAAGGGACACATGTTTCCAAGAGTATAGAAAGGATAAGGATGAGTATGCTGGATTTCAGTCAGGTAGAAGTTCTTCTTTTCATTTCTATAATGTAATGGATATTTTTAATTTTTTAAAGAGAAAAAAAGGTCTCAATTTTTTTCTTCTCTAATGCAGTTTAGAGGGACCTCACATTCTCCTCTGATGGAGTAAAATCAGTTCTAGAGTGAAGTACATTATCAGTTGCTGTCTTCACACTGGAACTATCAATTAAAGAAAGTGAGAAAGCAAAAGGACTTGTGGTTGAAAGTGCTTCTCCAGGGAGCAAAAGTCTCTCCAGCAGTGAACTGTTAAATAAATGATGCACTTAAAAGTTAACCTTTCTTTTAAATTGAAATAATAGTTTATATGTGATGCTCTATGATTTATTTATGGCTTCCCAAAGCCTATAATATCATCTTACCTCAAAGTCACTAAGGCAGTGCACCTAATAGAACATTTGCATTTATTAGAGACAATGCATGATCTTCTGAGGTCAAAACATGCTTTTGTGCTTATGCCAAGGGCTTAAAGAGAGAATAGGTCAGGCTGCCTGGAGAATGAGGTGTCATCCACAGAAAAATTTCATGCAAAATTGGAGGCTTGTCCTTGGGCAAAACTTGCGGAAAGGTTCATAACCTTAGTGGCAAAATTCAGTGAGTATTCAACATCCAAGTGTGTTTGAAAATGTTCCCTTCTTGTGTTGGGCTATTATAAGAATAAAAAATAAGGACTTGTCTGAGCCAGAGAAGACGATACTTTTTATTCAAAAGAGACAAGAAAAGTTTTGAGCAAACCCAGATTTTTTTTGTAGGATATCTCAGTAAAGACTATTGAATAGGACATCTATTTCCAACATAGCATGAGATGTCTCAGTCATAGGAAACTTCTGGAAGAAGCAATGCCCAAATTTTACTAAGAAATATATGAGAAGATAATGGTAGAGGGACTTACAGGACAGGCATGGTAAGCTAAAAATAGCTCTGTAGAAGCAGAACCAGTGATTGCAGCAAAGATAAAGGAACTGGTGAGCAAACCAGTTCCTTGGAAACATTTTGGATAAGTAGAGGATGGGTGATCACCCTCTATGCTCCAGAAGGTTGCTTCACTTTAGGAGACTGCAGGTTTTCAATGGATTTGAGCAAGATTTCCTATTTTGCTCCTAACCATGGTGGAGACTTTTAAAGGAAACTAAGTTCACAAACATTGCTTTTGAACCATTTTCTGAAATTGCTCATTAATTACTTAAAGCTATTAGAGACCTTTGGGCCTACAAATCTGAAAATGCCAGGTGACTCTACCTTCACATTTGAATGAAAGAACATTTTAATCATAAGCTTAAGAATTTAAAGAATTTAAAGAATCTAAATAAAATAGCAAACAACCCCTAAATAATATTTTGATCTTAGAAAGTAATTAACAGACGAAGAGTCCAGATAAAACTGGAAACTTTCACAATACATTTTTGGAATTAATTATAAAGAACAAATAGCTTCTTATGGGAAATAGATTTTGTTTGGGTTTTTACAAGATAAAACAAAGATAAACAATTTCATGATTTCAAAAATTAAACCCTAAAGTTTCGGGTAGAGAAAAGATTTATATACACGAATAATGTTGCAAAATGCCATAGCAATGAAAATACTGAAAGAAGCTTTTGATGAATGGAATCAGAAAATAGTAGCTACCATATCAACAATATCAGTAATAACGTCTGTTTCTATGGATACACTCTGTCTAAAAGATATTATTGGAGAAATTATTGATATAGAACAAATTTTATCTGACAAGATAGAAATGGTGTCAAAAGTGGATTTACAACCAACAGGTTATAAGAGAATGGCTTAGAAAAGGATATTTCAGTCAGTGGATCTGCAAAAGAAAAACCTGGTTGAGATTTTAAAATTTAAAAGGTAAATACAAATGACAAATCAAGAGAATGACCTGGATAATTTCTTTACCCTGGATTTATTCTGTGTGATGGGACAAATAAGAAATGAAGAGAAATAAAAATCCTAAACAATATTTGTTTAGCAAGGAAGGAAGAAATATAAAGTTGATTTATTTAATGAAGGTTAAAACAACATATGTTGTTGCTTCTGTCAACCTTTTACAAACTTGCTACTGATGTCAGGATGGAAAAGATATTTTATGGATTTGTTTATAGATAAGAAATGTGGCATGGGATGAAAAGCTAAATGTTTGTAACTTTAGATGGGATGAAGAATCCCTAAATTTGTTTGTACTTGTGATGAAGATTGGAAGTTACTTCCTTATATATTCATTTTCTCTTTCTTCTCTCTTTTTCTTGTACTTTTTCCTTCTTTCTATTCTTTTTCTTTAAATCTAGTTTGTATTAGTTTTTACATTTATAATTAAAATTCTTAATAAATATTATATATGCAAAAAGGATGTTAAATGGCCAGAACAGTGAAAGAAAAAAGAGGAAAAAAGAAATTAAAATAATAATGGGATTAACAGGAATGAAAATAAGAGTTTAAAAACTTGGTGTGGGATAGGCATAACAAATGGAGAATTGTCTTTATGTAGTGGTTGAAAGTAATTCTGTTCTAAACTACAAAGATTTTGCCAATAGTTATTTTTTTCTTTTGTATCTATTGAGCTCAGGATGTTTTTAAACAGAGCTGAGGTATCTACTACTTATTTAAACTATAACTCCCAGCATCTTCAGAGGAATGTGGGAATCAAAATAATCAAGATGACAGTCATGACCAGAACACACCTATTTCTGTTGCTTTTTTCCCTTCCTTCATCCCATAGTGGCCCTCCAGCTTCCTTCCCTACTGGTTATCTAGAAGTGGACTGATGAATTTGTGATTCATCACGATGTATGGGACCATAAATTATGCAATTCTTACTTTCAATTTACAGAGTCCAACATGTTAGAGATAAGTGAATGTATGACACAGTTTACTCAACCTTTTCTAATTTAACTGAAAGCTCTTTACATTATTCCCTCTTTGTTTTGTGACTTAATAATAGCTAAAGAAAATTGCTCTAAGATAATGGCAGTCAGGACTTAGATTTGATCATATTGATTGTGGAAAGAGCTAGGTATTACTAAATAAATCATATTTTGTTATTTGCTGTCTTCTGTTCAGCGATAGAAAACAGGAAATATTTCATGAAGTATTAGAAAAAGAGGAAAACAAGAGTAAAAAATCCTTTTTATTTTGTTATAGTCAGAAAATGTTGTGATGTATATTCTGATATTTCACTCATACAAATATTTCATTCAGCTTAAGCACAAAAAATATGAAATGTGATTTGTGTTTGAGGTACATGCAATATTATATAACCTCTGAAATGAAAACTAATTTGATTGAAACTAAAACTGATTGATGGAAATTGCCAAGAGAATTAGTATGATGGCATGCAGTTACAAGATAAGGATGAAACCAAAACTGAAAACAGCACCAACAGCTGATAAAATATTTGATTGATTGTTCTTGCTTCAAATATCACAATTTTGTACAACATTTATAGCTTCCAGAACTGTAAGCAGGAAGACTATTGCTACTAACAACAAATCTTCATAAAGATTTAAAATTTATAAATACCACAAATGACTAGTATACTGAGTAGTTCTATTGTCATTAATTTGAGCCAAACCTGATCAATGATGCTCTCCTCCCATTTGCAGCAAGTGAACAACTTTGTAACCTAAATAATAAAATATGGCCAAAAATGGGACCAAACACAAGTGGTAGAATTTAAATTAACAAATAAGCGGAAGAGAAGGTGAAGGGGAGATGAAACAATAATGAAGATCAGCATAGTTTGATCCTGACTGGCTCAAGGTTGCTTCAGCCTTCCATCCTTCCGAGATCAGTAAAGGACCCAGATTGTTGGGGGCAATGTGCTTATTCCATTATGCAGTCTCATAACGGGAGACATTCCTTCAAATAATCAGATCCTAGCTCAGTATGAACATCTTAAGCGGTATTCAAAAGTTAATTGGCAGCAAAGGTTAATCTTTCAGTACCAATTTTTGATCCCTATATTGGGCACCTCTCAAAGGTGCTCTCATTTTTGCTCTCATTTGCAAAAATATGGTAGTTCATGGTCACTTTTCAAGCATAGTTCCATATAAAGTGCAATATGCAAGTCAGACCGTAAACAAGGCATGGGTTGGATAAGGAAAGATCAGACTGCACATTGGTCACAGTTTTGAAAATGGACCTCTAGCTACATCTCCAAACCTAATAATTGCTGTCAAGAAACACACCAAACTGCAAAGTTACTGCTCTGTATTTGAGTATATCTACATTAATGTATATCTACATTAAATAAGATGGGAAAACTTAAAAACTCACTCTATATGAGCTTTCTGTCTGGTTCAAAGTGTTTTGCTTTTGTTGTTTTTCCTGAAAAATTCTTGTCTCTGAGACAAGATACAATTTTTTTTGTCACTCCCCTAAATTCAATAGAGGTTGCTTTAAACTGAATTGTCAGACAGGGAACATTGGTGAGAAAGATGAGTAGATATGAAAGAAAAGCCAACTTTCTGCCATGCAATACTGTGAAAACGAAAAAAAAATCACTTCCATGTTTTATTTAGACTTTAAGATAGCTTCTGTTCAGTTCAGACATCTCTCTGACAAAGGAAAAATGCTAGATGTGCATGTATTAGAGAGGTATGTAAAAGGTTTAAAATGTGAATTGCTTCAACCTTGAAATGTTCCATTCCAAGTTTGATACCGCTATTCAAGTTCAAAACAGATTTCCCTTACCAAAATGTTCTGAACTCAAAAATGGTCCTTGAAGTAAGTGTTTTGAAGTATAAATGGGCATTTCAAGCTCAAAATTTTGAGGCCTGGAATATTTCTGAAATATTTGGGACAGTTTTTTGTAAAGTTTGAGGAATTCAGGAAAGTATATATAAGTTACAGGTTATAACGGGTTATAACATGTTGATTCATCAGAATAGAATAAATGTTTTATATATTAATATTAATATTCAGAATTTTCCAGCAACAAGGCCAAAGTAATATCAATTTTAAAACCAGACAAACCAAAAGACAGGGTAAAAAACTACCATCCAATAGCCCTTTTAAACTCTTGCTATAAACTCTTAGAAAGATTACTCTTAAACAGGATCAGCTCACAAAAGAAGAACATATTCCTATGAAACAAGTAGGATTTTGACAAAATTGAAACTGTGAAGACCAGGTGAGCCTAAGAAGTCACACTGGAGCAGGATTTCAACAAAGCCTTAAAACCATAGTAGGACCTGACCTGTGGACCTGACTGTACCCTATGCCATAGTCTGAAAGGAAGGTTTATTATGCAAACTACAACTGATTATCCCATGTCAGAAGACTATTCATCTTATTAATAATAAGTTGAGTGACAGGATTTTTCAAACAATAACGGGAAGGGAAAAAACAAAGTGAGAAGATTAAATAATGGCCTACCAGAGAGCTCTTTACTGGTTCCCACATTGTTCAAGCTGTACATATCTGACATGCCAATCACCAAAATTCACTTAACTGGATGTCCTGGACTTAGAAGTCCAAGAGAAACATATGGAGGATGCTGATAGCTCCCTCACAGTGGGCCTAAAAGCTCTGGGGAAGTTCTTTGCCAACTGGAGGCTCATCCCAAGCATGAGCAAAACAGAAACAATGTGTTTCCACCTTAATAATAGACAAGCAAAAAAAGTACCGAAGGTATACTTCAATAACAGCCTGCTGCCTTGCAACCCTTTTCCAAAATAGCTTTACAACTGAACTCTCTCTTACAAGAAACAAACAGAGAATACTGCAGCAAAAATTAGTATGTGAGACAACATATTCCATAAACTTTGTGGAGCCAACTGGGTGCCTCTGCCTCTATGCGCAGAACATCAGCTTTGGGAATGGTGTACTCTACAGATAAAAATTGTGGCCCTGTCTAGATGAACAGCTGCCATACTGGATACCAGACTGAATGATACAATGAGGATAATAAATGCATCAAGACGATATTGACTTGCTGGCTTTCTGTACTGAGCTATATTGCTCCACTAGCCTTTTGACGATAAGAGTGTACAAAAAAATTTGTCAGTAACCTACAACTGCCAGTGCACTCCAATACACCATATTTATAAATTGGAAGGTTTAAATCCAGGACATCCCCTCTGCAATGATCCCGGCAGCTGCATAACACTAACTTTGATGCAAAATCACAGTGGAAAGTAAACTGGACATCCAGTTTCCAGAGGGGGAAATAGATCAGACTCAAAATGTTTTGCATTTAATACAATTTGTATATTAACTACACAGAGAGAGACAACACATACTGTGTATACACACACACTAGTATGGGGTCTATTTGTTTTCTTACACTTCCTAATTGTTCTGCATTGAATTCATTATTTCACTTTTTATGAATTTGAGGTAAGTCCCTTAACTATTATTCTTCCCAAAATACTTTGCTATTTACTTCCAACAACAGGCAGATGTTTGGCTAAACACTAGGTATAGGGAAAGTCTAAGCTTTATTCCCATAGAGCTTCGTTTTTAAGGCTTAAGGAAGAAAAAAAAATAATTGCTTTTAATTTTTCCACTTAAAAAGTGTTAAAGCAGCATATCCTCTGGACAATTTATGCAGCAGCCTGGAAGGATGTTCCTAGTTGTCAGGATGTTGTGCATGCAAAGAAACACTTCTGGGACTTGATTACACATCTCCCATAATCATCAGATTTAAGATTAAAACTGATTCATCAAAAGATTTTATTTTAACTATATTGAACTCCCCAAGGAATGCACTTTAAGGGATGGAAATCAGATTTTTTTTTGTGTGTGTGTGTGTGTGTGTTGTTGTTGTTGTTGTTGTTATTGGCAAACTTAAATCATGTGAGTCACTGGTATTTTTCTGAAGCATTTTAATATATATAAGTAGATTTATTGGGAAATATTTTAATGATTAAAATGCTTGGATTCTGTTAAATTATGTTCCAAAACTCTGGAATTTGAGACTTTGAGGAACAATGCCTACATTAGGGCATGGGATCTTGTGAAAAGAATTATTTTGGAAAAGAAGTAATTTTCCTTATCCTTGGCTCTGAAGTGCTTTATAAGTGATAGCCAGCACCTTGAATTAGAACCCCTTTAATAACCAGTGAAGCTAGATTTATTTACTAACCTACCCTTTTGGCTACAAATAGTGACACTTGGGCAGGTCTTTGGATCAGAATTCCAATGCTTCATGTTCAGGAAATGACATTATGGTCTCCAAATGGACTGGCTTAGGATATTTCAAAGTAAGAGAAATAATGCACAATACCATCTCCATATCTGATTCTTTTAAAACCATCAAGCCAGTTTGGTCTAGTGATTAAAGCAATAGACTAGAAACCATGAAATGTGAATCCTAATCCCACTTTAGGCGTGGGTGACTTTGGGCCACTGGATATATGTATTCTTTTCTAGGCATTATTTATTTATTTTTATTTATTTATTTATTAAATTTATATACCGCCCTATCTCCCTTACGGGACTCAGGGCGGTGAACAGGCGATACTAAAAACCACAATAATAAATAAATAGTTTCTGTGCTAAAATTGAATTAAATAACAGGCCTGTTCTAAAAACATGTAGGTAGTTCTAGGTGTACATATTTTGTCTGGCTTTTCTCTTCATTTCCATGTTATTTTCCACTTGAGCTAGAGGCTATCCACTTCTGAATCACCCTCTCTACAGAGTTGCTCACTTGTATTTAGGTTGATTGACTTTAAATGTGTTCCAGATGCCACTTTCTGTTTTCCCTTGCTTGGCTGCTTGCAGAAAAGGCATTCCTGAAGCAATGGCTAATTCCCACCAGCCCCTTAACCTTCTCTGTAAGCTCTCATCTGTATCTTACAGAATTTTTAGAAACAGTTGCATCACGATGTACTTCTTCCGGCCCCAATGAACAATTGAATCAAGACAAGAAAAAACATTTGAATCTGGTGCAAAAATGAAATTAACAGTCTTTTGTAGAATCATTATTTCTGCCAGAGCACAGAGAACAACAAATAATTTTTTNTTAACCTTCTCTGTAAGCTCTCATCTGTATCTTACAGAATTTTTAGAAACAGTTGCATCACGATGTACTTCTTCCGGCCCCAATGAACAATTGAATCAAGACAAGAAAAAACATTTGAATCTGGTGCAAAAATGAAATTAACAGTCTTTTGTAGAATCATTATTTCTGCCAGAGCACAGAGAACAACAAATAATTTTTTCTTCTACTAGTGACAGTACTTTTAAATGAAAATGTTTTATCTACCAGTAGAACAGTCAGAGGTTTATTAGCCTGAAATTTAATACTATTCAGTCTTTCCTTTCCTTTCCTTTCCTTTCCTGTCCTGTCCTTTCCTGTCCTTTCCTTTCCTTTTCTTTCCCTCATCTTCCCAGAAATAGCATTAATTATATAATGAAAGAATGAGGAAAAATTATAATCAGTAGTTGAATTGCAACACGCTCCAGATAGTCATCAGTGGATAAAGTCATTCTCCCATAACCAAATCTCTTTCTCATTTTTGCAGTGAGAAAGGAGAGGCAAAATAGATTAGGGAAAATGAGTCCTGGCCAAAAGAGGAAGGAAGGAATCTAGAAAATATTGCTGTTGAACTGGATGGAAACTTTTGCCTCATTCAACTCCAAGGTTTCCCAGGCTGATCTAATGGAAGACAGGTTTTAAAGGGAACTGCAGGTTTATAGCAATAGCAATAGCACTTAGACTTATATACCACTTCACAGTGCTTGTTCTGGTCCAGACAGAACACCGGCTGGGTGTTTCATCTGAAGCAGACAGACCACTCAATAGAAACGATTTTTAAACAGATAACGATGTTTATTGCAGAAGAAATACCTGGGTCCACGAGGTTGCTCCTGGTTTAACATCACTCTGTTCGTTCCCATAGGTAAATTTATGTTGGATTTTCCCCTCTTCTCCCAAGTGTCACATGGTGGGGTGATTGTGGGATCTCCAGCCGTGTGGCTGCATGTGATGCCCAAAGAACAAAGGACTACCCCAGGCTAGTGTCCAGGGATCCTCTCAAATGCCCTCTGGAAGCTCCTCCCCCTGACCTGTTACTAACGTTAGGGTTACATAGAGCTAGGTTACATAGAGCTATACGAGGTTACATAGAGCTATACG